>NC_056725.1:867831176-867926176 GCF_019279795.1 Protopterus annectens | reverse complement strand
CATATGTGTATAACTGTTGTCATACACTAAGCAACCACAGGTGTTACAGGATAGTCTGCAACATACCCATAAGAATTTGAAGATAGAAATAGAAATGGATGCAGCCATGTACTGATAACACACAACACACACACTGCCAGTGAAATATCTGACACAAGACCTGTGTGGTGGGCAGACAAAACATAATAGGCACACCTCTGGCCATCATCAGGATAGGCCCACAGTTGAGAGCTATGCAGACAGACAGCATTCCAAGGTAAACCAATATGTACACACAAACCAGTAACACTAGTACTATACAATACATACAACAACTCTACTCACACTTTGTCTGTAGTTCTGGAACCTCCTACAAATATGTAGCTGGCCTGAGTGTGCAAGTTTTCCTGTAAGAGGTATTGCTACCTGCTGTCTGTAACACGGATACCCACACACAGGAAGGAGGTCCATCACACAGGAAAGGTAAAGGGACTACGCCCACAAGTCCTCAGTGTCCAACTATGCCTGCAGGTGTGCCTGTTGTCAGTACTACATTTAGCACTTTGCTCTTGCCTGGGTAAGCACTGTCAACAGTAGTACTGCCATGATACACTACATGCCAGTGTGACAGCACGTACCCTAGGCTACCACACCTGTATGTAACACATTCAAATGGATAACAGTGTTGTACAGGCCTCATATACATGTGTGTGCCACACATGACACTCACGCCCCTTGCTACCATAATGACAGCACATAGGCCCATGTATTGTACATGGCATTACATACACTTATTACAGATGTCATTACCCTGCTATGTTATCAGACTGGGTGGTGTGACCTGGTTACCAGGGCTAAGCCATGCTTAGCATGTATCAGCATTGCTGCAATATAACAGCTGAGCTAATTTGCACACTGGTAAGTGAAGCCTACACTGTGTAAGCACCTATTACCCACAGCTCAGCACTGCTTAGCTTCGAGTAAACTCGTGCACACACACTAAAAGCTGCTCAAAAGTGCCTTAACCACTCTGTATCTGACAGCCCTTATTCTGCCCAGCAACAAAATGAACAAGCCCTGCAAGTCCTGAACCCAGGACTCTGTACACTGAAGTCACAGCACTTAACCACTACAGAATGACCACTGTGAAGACAGCTGTTGTTTAACAAATATAGCTGTCAATACACATATTGAGTAGTATTGAACAGCTGCCTTTAGTTCCTAAATTGTGTAGTCTTTGTTATTAATATGACTGTTGCATCACATATGTTGTTTTATCATAATGTACACATAGCAGATACATACGGTGCGATACATCTGGGAGGGCATGCACAACCGTGAGGTTTACTCATGACAGGAATATGGTTTTATATATACATAGATATATATATATATATATATATATATATATATATATATATATATATATATAAAATAGGTCTATATATATCTTAATGTACATACACATGTATACTCATACATAAGTCTGTATACACTTCTATATAGTGCTACAGATATATGGCAATGTGTACATCTCTTCATATGTACATATATATATATATATATATATATATATATATATATATATATATATATATATAAGCGCTACAGATTCCTAAAAGCCCAATATCCTGAAGACCAAACTCCTGAGACCAAAATCCTGAAAACCCAAACTCATGAAAACTCATAATCTTGGAAACCCAAAACCCTGACAACACACATGATACCAACACTTACTATATTCCAGCACAAGTACATAAATAAATATATTACACTTCAACTATATTCAGGAGGACAAGCCCCCATCCACCCCCCTGTGGGGAGCAAGCCCCCCACACCCCCTGCTACTCAAATATAACAACTCCAAGATTGCACTATAGTACACTAAGTGCAATCTCAGAGTTGATATATTTAAATAGCTGGAGGTGTGGGGGGGGGCACAGCTTTCCACATGGGGAGTGCAGGGGGGCATGACCCCCTGGTTATTCTTGAAGAGTAATATGGTTTGTGTTTTATTTGTTTCTGTATGTACTTGTGCTGGAATATGATACGTGTTGGTATCCTGTGTGTTTTCAGGATGTTGAGTTTTCAGGAGATTGAGTTTACAGGAGTTTGAACTTTCAGGAGTTTGGTCTCAAGAGTTTGGTCTTCAGGAGTTTGGGCTTTCGGGATTCTGTAGCACTCCTTTATACATATATGTATATATAGATATATGTATATATAGATATACATATATGTCCATAGATATATGTATATATAGCTATATATGTATGCACATCCTATGTGTACAGATATGCCTAGTTATGTTGGTATGTATATAGATATGAATAACTATATGTGCCTACATATCTATTCTGATATACATACTGCTGTTAATATATATGTAGATATCCATATGTATATGTGCATATGTATCTCTGTCTGTATATGTGTAGACATATATTGCTCTGTGTATATATATATATATATATATATATATATATATATATATATATATATATATATATATATATATATATGAGTGTTTATATGTATATCTATGCAAATATACATATCCATCTATGTATGTTGATATGTATATGTGTATGTATCTCTATAGATACCTAGATAATTATATATATATATATATATCTTCACCATATGTCCTGAACATGGAATGTAGCCCTACCTCAGCCCCTATAGTCCCAACTTCGTAGTGCAAGGGGATGTCAGGTATGTATAGCAGGTATAGCTGTAGACTATTGCTACTGTAATAAGGATTGTCTTCACAGGCATGGTATGTGTGGGAGGTCACATCTGATTTTAACATGTGTGCCATTGGCAACTGACAAACATCCTAAGGACATCATAGTACAGTACCACTGCTAGCACGTAATGCTCCTGTGGACTGCAGCAGAGATATTGGGCAATATATGTGGACAGTCTGACACACTCTGGACAGTCCAGAGGTATACACATAACTCCTTAGTGCAAGACATGTGGACAAATCCTGACAATGTGGATGTTAACAGCCATGTAGATGGGTATAACATGTAACTACTGGTATACATTTGCCCCCATAGGTTATGCATTCACACACCCCTGTCTTTCCTGACACATAATAACCACTGGTACAGAGGTGCCATGGCCACATACTACCCACAAGATATTGACATACATCTGTACAGCATCCCACTGCTCTATCTGACACACATGACTGTTTTGGTGGCCCGGCAGCAGTACATCTGGCAAGTATATGGACATTACATCTCACTGGGTAAGTACACTAAGCTGCTAGGCATGTAACAAAGCACTGTGCAGGCTACAGACAAACCGGCTCAACACTAGCCTACATTTCCTATGGGGGAATGCACAGGTACCTGCATATATAGCAGGCTCTACAGGCATGACACAGCATAGAGTAACATACACCTGTGTGAAAGTGCATAACCACAACCAATGTGAACACAGCCACATATGGTAAGCTAGCGTAATATTACAGTATATGGACTATCTGTTCAACCCCAACCTCATATGTGCCACTCACACACTAACCCTATATATACTGGGCTGCTACACAGTGTGGTCCGATGCCTGTTCATGGCATGGGACATGTGCGTGTATGGCCCTACAAACATGTAAGCTGATAGGGTAACATACAGTGGAGCAGCATGTAACATCACATAGAACAGGACCAAGAACAATGACATCTACCACAGTCTGTACACAGGCCAAGGTACATATAAACAATACACACACTGTCGACAATCACCATAAGTACACAGACCTCAGTACTGTACGTACAGCCACAGAATGTCCAGGTTATGTCATAAAATATAACCCCTACAATGCATAACATGTGTTCAAGTCTGATATCTCACTGGCCTGTTATTATATATGATGTCACTAATTATGGTATACAGCACATATGCACCCCTTACTGCATGACATATGTACAAAGGTTGACAGGGTTGTGGCTGGAGGCACATACACAGGGCCAATATTGACATGTTGTGGTGATAACCTCATACATTTACTGTTGTAATAATGTTTGTTGCAACATATGTCCTATGGGGGATATTGTTAGAAAAATGTGTATTTGAATACATGAGAAATGCTAGTTTAAAAGCAAAGTAGTATATAATGCATTTTATTCTATTAATCATATAGTAGTAAAATTAATTCATGTGTAAATGTAAGTAGTTTTGAAACTGCAGTGTGGCTTGAAGCAAAGCTGATCTCTGACCCTGCCAGAGTGCTAGCTTAGCAAGTTTTATAGTTTATGCTTTTCACAAGTGATTATCTGCTGGGTCAGGAAATTAAATGTGTGAAATAATGAAATCTTCTGCTCTTTCCTGTTGGAATGATCTGGCCTTGTATATGTGTTACTAAGATAGCATGCAGCTGTGTGAGAAAGTGTAACAGAGAACAAAGACGTGCATTAAAAGACTGAAGCTGCTATTGTATTCGAACTGATATGAAACCTTGAAGTAGTAACTTTATAGAAAGACATTATGTCTGACCAGCTGGATAGCAAGGCCGTATTGTATCTAGAGGAAAAGTTTTTTTTTAAATATACAGCATCAACAGCTTTATGAATAACAGATTGTAAGCTAAAAGTGATGTAGATGTCCTGTGACATATCACGTCAGTAAGGTGGGCATAGCTTAAACGTTAAACCTATATAAAATTGTGTGCTTCCTGTTTCATGTCAGACAAAATTCTGTACTTGTACGTTTTTTGCCTCCGGGTGTACACTAGTAAACTTTTGAATCTGAACCTCCTGTGTATTGAATTCTTAATTTTATTTAACAGTTTGGTCCTTCTTAGCCAGAAAATTCCCTCAGACAGCTGCAGATCAGAGTCTACCGGTGGTCGAATACTGCGCAGGAGAAATAACCGAAACGGTTCTTCTTGGGTGAAAAGACCTCCGACTGAATTGTCGTGTAAAGTGGCTGGCCACTTTCTGATCTGTGGCCGAAGAGTCGACATTGGACCGTTCAATACTGGAGGCTCAGGTAGGAAGAATTTGCCTTTTTTCTGTTTTAGATCAGGGACTAGGTTACAGTATATTGTTGTCAAGATTTGTTTTGCAGATCAGGGACAAAAGGACGTACTGTATATTTGGTCATAGATCAGGGTAACAGATTAAGGTAGGCAGTTATTCTAGATAAACTGTGAACAGGAACTAAGACCTTGATATCACATGATAAAAAAGGGTTACGTAATATTTTCTTTGACATGGGTAATCAGTGCACTAAAACCTCGCGAGATCCGCCTCTAACCGAAGACGCAAAATACATGCAATTGCAACGTTCTGATAACGTTAGGTATTATACGAAATGGGTTAGTAAATATGAATTTGATGGTAAACTAGATAAAACTTCACTAGTTAAACTCCTTAAACAGCTTAAATCTGATGCGGGAGGTCAGGCAAAAAAGCAACGCCAACTAGGCATTCCTCAAGCACACAGGTGGATTGAGGAAGCAAATCGTAGAGAACAGAAGCTTAAAAATTCAAAAACATTATTTTTAGACAAAGAATATAATAACTTGGTAATAGCAACAGCTCCTCCTCCCTTACCCCCTCCCTTACTCTTTTCAGGATATGAAGCGAGTGGACAGGCTGGTCCGCCTCCGCGTTATCCTGAAGTTTCAGCAAGACCACAACCATTTGTTAGAGATCCAATTGAAACTAGGTCCCGAACACGTAAAACACATAGGGACACAGAATCATACCAAACAGAGAGAAATCTACAGGATGAGAGTGAGGAAGAAATATGCCCACTTATAGAAATTCCAAATCCTCAGGCAGGACAGGAAGGGCAGGACCCAACACTCTTAGTATATAGACCATGGACACCAGAGGACATCTGGAAGGCTACTGAGGGAATCCCCCATCCGAAAGTTAATTTTACAAAATTTTTAGAAGATTTACAAGGCATGAGGTTGAGTTACCACTTGAATGGGGAAGAAGTAGAAAAAGTAGTAAGACAAATTATAGGTCCAGACTGGCACATGATTTGTGGCACCTGGAATCCTCGTAATGCAGAGCTTAGACCACTCCCACATAGTGACGCAGAGTTAGACAACAGAGTGAAAGGTCTGACAGACCAAATCTCTGAGAAATGGAAACCCAGAGCAGACTGGACTTGCATTAATCAATGCATACAACAGAAAAATTAGACAATAGATGGATATTATGCTAGATTATTAGAATGTTTTAATAATCATAGCGGAATGTCGGTTCCTGAGAACCAAACGAATGATTCCCCGTATGAACAACAATTAAAGAATGCATTTTTGAAAGGTTGCATTGCACCTATTAGTAGCTTCATTACAAAGCATATGATAGACCATCGAACAGGGAGGCTACAAGCCTTACTTGAATACGCTAGACATGCTGAAAGACATTTTAATAGTAAAAAGAAAAAGAAGGCGCAAGTCTTCACTGCTGAAGATGGAGCTGAAGTATTTGTATTACAGTCGGGTAAAAAGGGCAAGAAGAATGCCCAGGGAAACAAACAGTCTGACAAATGATCAGAAGATTTTGAAGAGAGGAAAAAGAAAGGTGAATGCTTCAAGTGCGGGAAAAAGGGACATCTAGCAAGGGATTGTAGGCAAAACAAAAAGGTAATCACAGAAGATAAGGGAGATGAGGACTGACTATATGATAGTGAGGATACATCAAGTGAAAGTCAGAAATCATCAGGAAAAGTTAATGAACAAAAAGCAAATGTAAATGTGATAGAGAGAGTTAAGGAAGTGCAAGTAGATATGGAGGATGAAGAAAGTGAAATTTTGGACTTAGCATTATTGAGCTTAGAGCTCTACTTGGCAGATACGAAACCGGAAGTTACACTTCTGGTAGAGGGAAGGGAAGTCAAATTCCTATGTGACTCAGGAGCATCACGGACTTTGATACACCCCTCCAAGTTACCAGAACATTCAGAATCACCTGATTACATACTAGTAAAAGCCGCAAATGGACAGCTATACAGGGAACCACTTTCCCATGATATAGCAATAACTGACCCTGTGACCCAGAAAAGTAAAATAGTTGTTTCTGCAAAGTGTCCAGTAAACCTATTGGGCAGGGACCTTATGCAGATATTTGGTATAGCAGTAGTTCCAACTGTACAAGGTATGGAGGCACAGAGACAAATGGATACCTTTGTAGTGCGACCGGAGGGTGAAACTTTTTACTGGTACAGCCAGGACCTAGTCACGACTGGTCCAGGAGCAGTAACCGAGGAACTGATGAATGTAGCCATCAGTAAAGCCCCCTCCCTTGACACTGATCAACAGCATTTGTTACACTGTACTCTATACTACTGTACTACACCAGGACCTGATAGAGAATATAAGCAAGAATTATTCAAGAATCGTGCAACTAGATTGGTTTTGCGTACTTTGTACTGGGATACTGAGGGGAACAGTGTAATTAGCTGTTCATTACCTTAAGAATTCCTTGCATTGTATAGATCAAATTGGTTGCCACATGTTAGCTTGATAAAGAACAAAAGTGTCAAATGGGCAGATTTAGGAGAAAAAGTAACCAGATGGGAGAAACAAACTGATTTAGAACTATCAGAACAAGGGATACAAAAACAAAAACTGAATTGGTTGACACAGACACATCCAGCTGTACACTTGCAATCTGGCGAGGACAGCTGATTAGCATTTTTATTAGAAGAAGAAGAAAAGGCCTTATGTGATATTCCAACAACTCTTTGGTCAACAGGCAAGTCAGATGTAGGACTTATTCGAACAGCAGGACCAGTTACAATTTATTTATTTATTTTATTCTATTTTACATTTGTTAACCGGGCTGGTCTAGCTGGATACATATCTGTTTTCAGTAGAGGCCCGAGGAGAAAAGCTCCAATACACAATGGAAGTACATATTTAAATTACAAGATTCAAAGTATTGTTACAAAAAGAGAATATAGCTTACATATGCAGGAATGAAAATTTACATAGATGTTATATAAGACAAGAGGACAGACAGGAAGTTATACACAAAACATTGATTTCGTTAATGATACTGGAAAATAGACTGAAATCAGAGATTTTCCTTATTACAAAAAGGAAAGAGAGATTTTAGAGATCTGCAATTAGGGAAATGGGCTGTGATATGGGACTAGAAGTTATGAGATAAGTAGTTAGTCAGGTTCTCTACATGGGCATGTCCATTGTGTGGAGAGATATTCTTTAAGGTTAGATTTGAACTGATTGAGCGAAGTAGTAAGTCTAAGGTTGTTTGGCAGGGAGTTCCACTGCTTACCAATGGAATTGGCGTAAAGGGCATCCCCACCTGAGTTTTTTGCTTTAGTGGTTAGGATCTGGATGCTGTTTGATGATCGGAGACTGTTGAGGTTAGTATATGGAGTCAGAATTTTGCACAGTGAGGGAGTTCTATCAGGATGGTTGATTATTTTATAAGCTTCGGTGAGTTGGCTAAGTTTGAGGAGATTTGGCAGTTCCAACCAGCCAAGTTTTCGCAGATTAAGGAAATTACAATTACCCCAAAGTCAGCTTTTAGACCACAAAAAAGACAATACCCTTTGAGAAAGGATGCAGAAATAGGAATTAAGCCTATAATAGCAGCATTACTCAAAGAAGGAGTACTGGTAGAATCTCCTGATTCACCATGTAATACACCCCTATTTCCTGTTAAAAAAGCAAACGGGGAATGGTGGATGGTACAAGATTTACAAGCCGTAAATAATGCAGTAATACCTAGAGCACCTACGGTGCCAGACCCACATACCTTGTTAAACGATTTAGAAACACAACAGAAGTATTTCTCTGTGGTAGATATTAGCAATGCTTTCTTTTCAATACCTATACATCCTGATAGTCAATATCGGTTTGCATTTACATTTCAGGGGAAAAGGTATACGTATACTCGACTGCCACAGGGATATTGTGAGAGCCCAACAATATTTGTACAAGAAATGGCTAGCAACCTGGCAGGGTTTACCCCACCGGGAGGTAGTCAAATTCTACTTTACGTAGATGACATCTTGCTAGCAGCCCCCACCCAGCAACAATGTAGGGAGGATACTGTAGCATTATTGAAATTTTTGGCAACACAAAGTAAACAAAAGTAAGTTACAACTTTGGAAAAAAACAAGTTAAATACCTAGGATATGTAATATCCAATGAAGGTAGAATACTAGATGAGGAAAGAAAAACAGCAATTTTGCAAGCACCCAAACCAACAACCAAGAAAGAAATGATGTCTTTCTTAGGTACAACTAATTTTTGTCGGAGCTGGATACCAAATTATGCTTTGGAATCTGCTCCACTGACTGACTTGATATATAAGACACCAATGGCAGCACAAGGTATCTTACAATGGACAACTGAAGCAGAAACGACTTTCTGCAGGTTGAAGCAGTTAATAGCTTCTTCATTAGTTTTAGGACTTCCAAATGATCACAAACGATTCTTTCAGACCGTAAATTGTAAGCAAGGGTATATGACGTCAGTATTGACGCAACAACATGGGGACAAGCAACGCCCCATAGCCTACTATTCATCACAGTTAGACCCAGTGGTGCGATCTTTGCCTCACTATGTACAAGCAGTAGTTGCAGCTGCGATGGCAGTACAGGCTTCGGCCTCAGTGGTGTTATTCCACCCTCTCACATTGAGAGTGCCTCATGCAGTCGCAATAATTTTACTGCTAGAGAAAATGACATACCTTTCTCCTGCTAGACATCTTTCATGTATGACTATACTGCTGAGCCAACCTCATATGACAATTGAATGATGTACGACACTGAATCCATCAACATTACTTCCAACTCCTGCGGAGGGCACACCACACAGTTGCCTGCAGGAAATTGAACAGTTAGCTTTACCTAGACAAGATCTTACAGATATGCCCTTGGATAATGCCGAGGTGACATATTACGTAGATGGCTCATGCAGAAGGGGTCCTACAGGGAAGAATCTGGTGGGGTATGCAGTAGTTACAGACACTGAAATTTTAGAAGCTCAATCCTTACCACACAACTTATCTGCACAAGCAGCAGAATTGATAGTTTTGACAAGGGCATGTACTTTAGCAAAAAACAAGTGTGTGAACATATATACTGATAGTCAGTATGCTTTTTCTACAGTACATGTATTTGCACAACAATGGAAAAATAGAGGAATGATAACATCTAGTGGAAAACCTATTAATCATGCGCAATTTATTTTGGAGTTATTCGAATCTATTCAGTTACCTACCAAAGTAGCTATTTGTAAATGGGTAGCTCATACAAAACAACAGGATAAGATTTCAAAAGGCAATGCACGAGCTGATGCAGCTGCAAAGCAAGCAGCCTCAGACTCAGAAACTGTACTTTTAAATGAGGAATTACAACCCTCTGAGATTTTAGATTTAGACATGTTAAAAACAATGCAGACGCTTACTACGAAAGCAGAGAAACAAAAATGGGTAAAATGAGGTGCAATTCTTAAGAATGGACTGTACATTTCCAAAGAAAGAAAACCGATATTGCCGTCTAATTTATTTAGATATGCAGCTTTGTTGAGCCATGGGCAGTGCCATGTCTCAACAGGGGGGATGGTACAGTTAGTAAATCGAATATTCCAAACATACAGATACACAAATTACACAAAAAAATTTTGTGCAGCTTGTCATACTTGTAACAAGCATTATACACAAGGGGCATTTAAAACCAAGCAAGGAAGTTTTCCTATACCACCATACCCGTTCCATACTATTTGTATGGATTTCATAGAATTGAATAAATGTGAAGGGAAAAAGTTTTGTTTAGTTATTGTAGACATGTTTTCTAAATGGGTAGAAGCTTTTCCAACCAAAAACCCAGATGCAGCAACAGTGGCGAAAGCCCTGATAAAAGAAGTAATCCCTAGATTTGGCATTCCAGAAAGGATTTATAGTGAAAATGGCACACATTTTGTGAATCAAACTATTCGCCAGCTTGGGAGATTTTTTGGTATCTCCTTAAAGAACCATTGTGCCTACCACCCACAGTCAGCAGGACTGGTGGAAAGGTACAATGGTACCCTAAAGAATAAACTTAGGAAGCTAGTAGAGGAGACCCAAAAGAACTGGATATACTGTCTGCCTTTAGCACTGCTGAGTATGAGAATGGTTCCAAATGTAAAGGGTTTGACTCCCTTTGAAATGTTTTTTGGGAGAGCATATTATGTGCCTCAGTGGAAAGCTCTCATGCCTGCAGAGCAAGAGGCTGACAGTTCATTAGCTAGTTATATGAGGAAACTGTTAACAAATAAATCTGTTTTGCAGTTTAACTCTTTTTCAGATAAGGAACAGACCAGACCGGTGGAAGCAGTCTTGGCCCCAGGGTCGTGGATCTGGCTGAAAGTGACAAAAAGGAAGAATTGGGCGAGTCCAAAGTGGGAGGGACCGTACCAGGTTCTGTTGGCAATGCCTACTGCAGTTAGAGTGGCCGAGAGGACGTCCTGGGTTCATTTGATGCATTGTAAACCAGTAAAGAACTTTCAACTTGATAAAAACTTTGTGACTGATATACAACCAGACCAAGATGGCCAAAAACAAAGTGAATAGAAGTTTAGATCAACCCCAGAGATGTTGCATAATCATTTTGTTGAGTGCACATTTATTAACTGTAATTGTGACAATTTTCCTCTTGCTGTGGTTTATCCTACACACAACCACACAAGGTAAAGTGGGAAGGCGTGATGAAACATCTATAGACTGGCATCCAAATTTTAACACATACCTAGCCATGAAACGTGTATATGCAGAGACAATGAACATTTCAAATTGCTGGGTTTGTACAGCTATACCGACAGCATATGGAGGACTGATAATGTCCGCTGTCCCTTTGGGGATAAATGAGACTTGGGAGAATTTACTTTTTGACACAGGAACTGTGAGATCACAGGACAAAATAGCTTTATTTTTACCTGTCACACAAAAAGGAGTTGTATGTTTCTATAAAAATGACACTCTCCAGGTGGGCTGGAGCAATTGTAATATAACCATATCTTACCGATGTTATATTAAGAATAGTAATGGCAATACTTTTTGCAATACTAATTATGACTCGTATTTAAACTCATTGAAAACAACTATGAGTGACATTCAAAAAAATCCAGTTTTGTTTAAACAATTGTCAGTTATAGATCAGAAAATGTTTCATGCAGGGCTGATGCGTGTTAGTACTAAAGTAGAAAACTGGTATTTTATTTGTGGGAAAAATGCATATAAATGGTTACCTGAGAATTGGTCCGGCAGTTGTTTTTTGGGTTACTTGTTTCCGGCAATAAGACATACTGCAGAATTACCTTTGGGTAAAATACGAAATGTAAGAGAAACAGCTCAAAAACCCGAAGGTCCAGTTAAGAAACCTGTGAATCCTGTTGGAAAGATCGAAGCTGGTTGGAAAGACCATAATTCAGTAAAAGACAAAAGCGAATTGACTCATATGGACTTGAGTGACAGTGTTATATCCTGGGCAGGAATATTCCCAGCCTATGGAGCAGTCAAATCGATCTGGGAGCTGAGGAAGTTGTCAAAACTTCTCGAAGTAATGAGTAATGCAACTTTTTCCGCCCTAGAACTGGTGACTGATGAACTGAATGCAATGAGAACTGTTGTGCTACAAAATCAGATGGCTCTTGACTTCACCTTAGCGGCGAGAGGTGGTACGTGCGCACTTATCAAAGAAGAATGCTGTGCTTATATTCCTGACAATCGTCATGAGATAAACAATCACCTAGAGGTAATTCAGCAAGTATCAGCCATGACTGAACCAGGCCCAAACCCACTGATGGACTTTTTCCAGAATCTATTTGGGGGGTGAGGTTCCATCCTAATGAATATTCTCATTTGTGTGGGTATACTCCTAATAGGAGCATGTGTTTGCTGTGGTATTCCCTGCATGAAAAGACTAATCAAAGATTTTGTTGATGTATCTGTTACTGAAACTTTTTACCAAGATATCGAGATTGAAAGATTGATCTCAGATGACGCTTTTTCTGAAGTACAGATTGAATGACTCACCTAGCTGAAAATCCTGAGTGGAAAAGGCTAGGAGATGAAATAACACTATGCATACTTCAAAATAGAATAAAAAGTATTAATAGGGGAGAAAATGTTAGAAAAATGTGTATTTGAATACATGAGAAATGCTAGTTTAAAAGCAAAGTAGTATATAATGCATTTTATTCTATTAATCATATAGTAGTAAAATTAATTCATGTGTAAATGTAAGTAGTTTTGAAACTGCAGTGTGGCTTGAAGCAAAGCTGATCTCTGACCCTGCCAGAGTGCTAGCTTAGCAAGTTTTAATGTTTATGCTTTTCACAAGTGATTATCTGCTGGGTCAGGAAATTAAATGTGTGAAATAATGAAATCTTCTGCTCTTTCCTGTTGGAATGATTTGGCCTTGTATATGTGTTACTAAGATAGCATGCAGCTGTGTGAGAAAGTGTAACAGAGAACAAAGGTGTGCATTAAAAGACTGAAGCTGCTATTGTATTCGAACTGATATGAAACCTTGAAGTAGTAACTTTACAGAAAGACATTATGTCTGACCAGCTGGATAGCAAGGCCGTATTGTATCTAGAGGAAAAGTTTTTTTTCAAATATACAGCATCAACAGCTTTATGAATAACAGATTGTAAGCTAAAAGTGATGTAGATGCCCTGTGACATATCACGTCAGTAAGGTGGGCATAGCTTAAATGTTAAACCTATATAAAATTGTGTGCTTCCTGTTTCATGTCAGACAAAATTCTGTACTTGTACGTTTTTTGCCTCCTGGTGTACACTAGTAAACTTTTGAATCTGAACCTCCTGTGTATTGAATTCTTAATTTTATTTAACAGATATGAAGTCAGTAACTCTCACAGCTGTCACCACCTACACACTGCAATCCTCACACTACCTTCTGCAGTTCACAGATAGGTGATCTGTAGGTAAAACCTGAAACAAAAGGCACCACACACTGCCAAGTCTGCAGATGACCCTACAGATGGGGGTTTCTTCATAAACATAGCACTGACATGGCAGGTATTAAAACATGTAGGACAGCCATATTCACACACAGTTAAACCAGCATTACTCCAAATGCAGTATAGCAGCACTTACAGTCTGTAGTCAGGTCAGGCATACCCCCTTCCTGTGTGTTGGCCTGTTTCCATAGTGTATGTTGTTAGAGGTAAATCCACAATCCATCTGATTTGCTGTTTGCCAAACAACAGATTGAGTTCCTGCTCACAGGGAATGAAAAGGCCCAACACCAACATGATGTTCCTAGATATTGGAGTGTGTTACCATGCAATTGGCTATGGGAATGTTACTACAGCTGTTCCACATGCAATCAGCTAGAAAAGAGCTGCAATTCATGCAGAGGCCATCAGCTGATCATGAGCATCACTTAAATTACACATGCTGCTGCCTAAGCAAAGCAGGTGTAAGTCTTCACATCCACCAGAGAGGGAGTGAGAGAGGCAGACAGAGGCAAAGAAAGGTCTGGGAGGGGTGGGAGAGTAAAACATAAGCATGTTTGTGTCACACACCTATCAGTACAGGGTATCAATCCCCTGACGACTATGTAGTTCTATCACATGTTTATGCAGTTATTGGATGCACCACATAGATTACATGTTGAGGAGCCCTCAGAATCTATATGTGATGGTGAGTGACATCTGCAACAGGGATATGGTAGCTATACGGTAGGTGTAGTACACATGCTTGTCCACATGAGCAGGTGTCAGAGTCAACCCAACCACACTTTCACAGGGACGCACATACATTGACACACTTGGCAAGGCAAGGAATACAACTCATCACTAGTGGGATTGCCACAACACAGTATTGTGCAGGTATAACATGCACCACAGGGGTCATACGGAGATTATATGGGCAAAGGGCATGTGGAGGTATCTGACATCAGACAGCATGCTTCAGTATACCACTGGGGGTTGTAGTGAGTGTGAGTGCGGTCATACTCATCATACAACACACACACAGACACAGGTGCCAGTACTGACATGCATGGGTGCATTGCTTCACGGGTGTGTAGTGGTCGACTGATGGCTATACAAGGCTAGGTGATGGGTATACCTTGCCATCAGGCCACATGACAATGGTCTGCAGTGTGGCTCAGCAGTGTAATGTCTGGATTTGTGCACACAGGTGGGTATTGTATTAATCATCCAGTCACCTGTGTGACTATTGCGTGTGGCCAGTGCTGTGCATTGCTTGTCATGTATGTGTTCCTTAGTCCATGACATGTACAGTGTCTGGGATGTGCATACCTCCAACATGCATGCACAGTGACATGTGGAACTGTACCTGGGGTGTCTGGCCCATGTTGTGTAAACAGATTGTTATCATCAGATGTGCCAGTCCTGGCCTCATGTGATATGAAATGTTACTGGACAGCAGGTTGACCCTGCACCTACATTGATAGCATGATACTGGTATTCCCTGGTGTCAGTGGCATCTGTCCATACAGGGCATGTGTTTCAGGCATAGTATGTCCTTTGTGGGTCAAATTTGATGGCACCACAGGTGTTGCAGGTGTCCAGTGGGGAACATGGGGGAGGTGCACTGTTGGCAGGTATGTGCCGATTCAACTGATGGACAGGGTGCCATGCTCTCTGTATCCCATTGCAACCACATCATGGTTACTATCAGTGGGCAATATGCAGGGTACTACCAACATAGCGGCTGCTGCCTAGGCAAGTGTGTGTGTGTGTGTATGAGACATGGGTTGAGAGTGTTCCCTGGGTAATGCAAGGGTTACTAACGTTGTTCATCTGGCATTGATGTCACATGTAGTGGAATGGATTTGCACTCCAATGTCCTGGCTATTTCACATCTGTTATCCCTGTTTGGTGGACATATAAGACTTTTGAAAAACCCGCTCCACATTGAGTCCAGGTGTTACACCCTCAGAACCACCTCCACACAGGATACAAATGACAAACACTGACACACAGAGACACACACACCTGTCATGTCTGGGATTAGAACTCTTGCCTAACTAGTATATTACACTACAGCACTACGCAGTTATAAGACGTGTCACAGAGATTACAGGAGTACCCCCTTCCCCAAAGGTGTATTTCATAGTGAATGATATTAGCAGGATTACCAAAGTACGGCATTTGAATTGTATTAAGTGTGACTAGCCTAAAATGCATTGCTCCCTACACAGACATAGAAACACAAACAAAACATCCACAACTGCCATGTGTGGGAATAGAACCCCTGCCAGAGTTATATATTACACTACAGCATGAAGCTGTTATAGGACGCACAAGGGGATTATTGGGTTACACTTTTCTGAAAGGTGTATTTCACAGTGAATAACATCAGCAGCCTTGCCAAAGTAGGACATTTGAATTATAATGAGTGTGACTAGCCTATAAAGCATTGCTTTCTACACAGATAGAGATACACACACACACAAACACACACACACACACACACACACACACACACACACACACACACACACACACACATACACTTGCCATGTCTGGGCTTTGAACTCCTACTGGGCTTTGACTCTCCAGCCAACGCAAACATCCTATAAAAGGGCCTCATAGAAACAGACAACTGGTGCCAGAGCCATGGCCTCAAGCTAAATGCCAAAAAGTGTATAGTCATCCTCTTTGGCAAAAACAAAGTGCCCACAAATTACCACATAGGTGGTAATCCATTAAGTACGGAAGAAGTAATTAGGGACCTGGGGACCCAAGTTGATAGCAATCTCTCATTTGACAACCATGTGGCCAAAGTGGTTAGAAAAACATTTTATATAGCCCACCTAATCATGAAGGGATTTACATCTAGATCAGGGGAGGTCATCGTGCCTTTTTACTCATCCCTCATCAGGCCCATAATTAAGTACAATGCCCCTTTTGGGATGTACCTTACCAGACACCCACAGCAACTAGAAATACCCCAAAAGTACCTCACCAAGAGGATCAAAGGGCTCAAACAGATGTTATATGCTGCCCAGTTAAAGAAACTCCAGCTCTACTCAGTGGCATACCGCCTGCTCAGAGGCGATCTGTGCCTGACGTATAAAACCATGTCCAACTCAGAATTAATGGACATGCTACACCTCAGAAAATCCAAATCCCATCGAGCTACGCACTCGAGAGACTTGAACCTCAGCACTGAAATAAATAGGACATGCTGGAGGAACAGATTCATAACCCAGAGGCTCCCTTCACTCTGGAATAAAATCCCAGTCCAGGTTAGGCTGAGTCCCTCATTGACTCTCTTCAAGAGGAATCTTGATGAGTGGATGGGAGATAGTAGGTTTACCCCGGGTATCACTTCTGTGTCACTGTTAGACAGAGGCACAGTATACTAACCTCGAAAAAGGGCATAGCAAAATTCATTTAAAATGGGTGGCGAAAGCCAAACACACTCTGGCTAGGCTTATAAATGCCCTAGGGCAGATAGCCTAGTATGAACCTATGAACCTATAAACCTACCTAACTAGTTTATTACACTACAGCAGTACACAGTTATAGGACACGCCATGGAAATTATTTTGCTACAACTTTCCAAAAGGTGTATTTCACAGTGGATGACATTGGCAGCCTTGCCAAAGTAGAGCATTTGAATTGTAGTGAGTGTGATTAGCCTAAAAAGCATTGCTCTCTACACAGACACACACACACACACACACACACACACTCACACACACACACACACACACACACACACACACACACACACACACACTCAGTTGCCATGTTTGGGATTAGAACTCTTACATAACGAGTTTCTCACACTACAGCCGTACACAGTTATAGGATGCACCACGGAGATTACTGGGCTACAGCTTTCCAAAAGGTGTATTTCACAGTGGATGACATCAGCAGCCTTGCCAAAGTAGGGTATTTAAATTGTAGTGAGTGTGTCTAGCCTAAAAAGCATTGCTTTCTACAGAGACAGACAGACACACACACACACACACACACACACACACACACACACACACACACACACACACACACACACTTGGCATGTCTGGGATTAGAACTCACACCTAACTAGTTTATCACACTACAGCAGTACGCAGTTATAGGACATGCCACAGATATTACTAGGCTACAGCTTTCCAAAAGGTGTATTTCACAGTGGATGACATCAGCAGCCTTGCCAAAGTAGAGCATTTGAATTGTAGTGAGTATGACTAGCCTAAAAAGACATTGCTCTCTATAGAGACAAACAGACACACACACACACACACACACACACACACACACACACACACACACACACACACACACACACACACACACACAAAAACACACACACACATAGTTGCCATGTCTGGGATTAGAACTCCTACCTAACTAGCTTGTCACACTATGGCAGTGCACAGTTATAGTGCACACAATGCAGATTACTGAGCTACACTTTTCCCAAAGGTGTATTTCAAAGTGGGTGACTTCTGTAGGCTTGTCATAATAGGGCTATGGGGAAGGCAGTGTGTGTGTGTGCATGGGCCATATCCCATTCATCTAGAGGTTGACACACCACATGCAGCCACACGCAGGCTTATATTGCACAGGTACATGTATACAGCTGCTAGATGACTACTTCCTTGTACAGTAATGTTGCACATATTCTGTAATGCTGTCAGATACCAGTGGCTAATGTCTACAGTGAGTGGCATTTATACCTCATGTGGTTTAGCTATTTGTCTGTGTGCTGGGTGGGACAGGCCTCATAATGGATGCCTCCTTGTCACAGTCACTCTCTTCCACACATCTATGTCCATCAACTTTGGCTTATTATAGTGTGTTGTAATTGGATATGTGTCTGTATCCCTATCGACTGTGTGTGCAAGGCATAACTGGTGCATACTGAGGAGTGTATGCACTAACATCTGCAAATGCCAGATAAGTATGGTTCACTGTTGTTTGCAGACATGGACTTCATTAGATTGTGTGTGTAAGCATGCTCAGTATGACCTTCTGTATTGAATGTGTGGATCCATTCCAGGTAGTTTGTACACCTGCAGGTAGCACACTGTTTCTGCAGGCTATCCGTTAACCATTTGGCAATATGGGGACAAACTGTGCAGGGGGTAGTGTACACTGTAGGTGATTGTGTCTGTGCTGCTTCATCTGCATAGTACTGCTGTTAACAGAGATATTCAGACATGTGTACTGTTATACACAGTGATGTTTTCTGTCCTCATGCACTCTCAGGTGGACATTCTTGCTCACAGTGACATCTTGGACAAGGGTACCTACAGCTGTGTCCGGTATTGTGGGCAGATACCTATTTATTCATGGTAAGTTATGCCATTCTGAAGGGGGAGATGCAAACACTTGCTGCTGGGTCTTTGTATCTGATTCAGCACCTTGGTATGGTGCTGGCAGAGGCTACCATACTTGTACACCCGTCAACATGACAGTATGGGCTTATGTTGCTGTGGCAATGCCTCACAGCTGTACAGATTCACACAGGTTACCCAGAGGCAGGGGCCATGGGTCAGGACATTACCCCTATTGTGGTGTCTGGGCAGGTGTGTTGCCACCCATTTATGTGTTTGCAGCCAGGGATAGTGTGTGCACACAGCTTGGTGTCGGACCTTGCACATTCCATGCTGTCCATGCTCCCACCACCCTCTGTTATTCTAAACTCTTCCATACATTATGTATACATTCTCTGATACCTTTCCTAAGGGTATCACCCCATCACAGGTGTGTGTTAGTGTTGGTCCAAAGTTCATGCAGTGGGACATGGTGAACATGTTACTGTGGTTTGTACACATGGCCTTGCATATGGCTTATGTGGAGTGTGTTATGTTGTTATTTGGGTATCCATGACATAACATGCATTGGCAGTACATGTGAGACACAGGCCTTTGTCAGAGGCCTGTGGGCCATTAGGTGTTGCTGCAGGCCAGATGTGGAAGGCCGTTGCATTCTGTCAGTCCTACAGTCTCATACCACCATACAGTATATACCCCTGGGGTGACAGGGTAGGTGTGCTAGTTGTTCATGCCAATACCTTCTATCAGTCTTGATCAGGTGGTGTGGATGCTGGCAGGGTGCTACGTACAGCTAGGGCACACCTGCATGGGACACCTGCACTGCATGCTGCATTCTTCCACTATTGCCATATGCAGGTGGGTTCATATTGTACCCATTCCCCACAGCAGAGATATGACAAGAAAGGTATTTGTGGGTGGTGTTTGTTTTAGCTGGGTGCATGTGTGCTATGGACACTACTTGCATCCGACACACAGATATGCATGGGGCATTCCAGTTATGCTGGCATGTGCAGGTACATCAGCTGTTTCCCAATATATCAGTCCTACCTTCTTTGTGAGCTGTAAGAGTTCGGGCAGACATCACCAGTATCCCCTACTACATGACTAGTTAATCTGATGCATACCTGTATGTACAATTCCAAGGGTGTCTCCATTTCACAGTGACACAATATATACTGTATGTCAGGGGTACCTTCCCCTGTGTACTGCTTGTATATCTAGGCCAACAGCCATGTCATGTCAATCTTTCAGACGGTGACACATATTACCGCCATACATTTACAATGGCTTACTTCTGGCATGTGTTATACTGATGGGAATTGTCTTTGGCACTGCAGTTGTGAGAGCTTGTCCCTGTCATCAGCAGTAGTGGGCAATGGCCATCAGGTTTTACCTCAACATGCATACATACTGACCACACTCACACAATATGAAACACACACCAACCTAACACACACAGACCTGCATATTGTGCAAATGCTACAACCTATCCTGCTACCTTGGCCACCTCTGGGCATCTGTGCCCCACTGGCATTATACCTACTCATACATGTTACTACATTTCTACACAGGATTGGGGGGTACACCTGACTGTTACTACATTTCTACATTGCATTGGGGGAAGGGGCACACCTGACTGTTTTTACATGTCTACATAGGAGTGGGGGGGCACACCTGACTGTTAATACATTTCTTCACAGGATTGGGGGGCACACCTGACTGTTTCTACATTTCTACACAGGATTGGGGGGCACACCTGACTGTTACTACATTTCTACGCTGAATTGGGGGAAGGGGCACACCTGTCTGTTTTTAGATGTCTACATAGGAGTGGGGGAGTGCACACCTGACTGTTACTACATTTCTACGCTGGATTGGGGGAAGGGGCACAACTGACTGTTTTTACATGTCTACATAGGGGTGGGGGGCACACCTGACTGTTACTACATTTCTTCAAAGAATTGGGGGGCACACCTGACTGCTTCTACATTTCTACACATGATTGTGGGGGCACACCTGACTGTTAAGACATTTCTACACAGGTTCGGGGGACACACCTGACTGTTTTTACATTTCTACGTAGGATGGGGGGCACACCTGACACTTGTACACATTTGCTATGATTGTACTGGTATGTCAGGTACTCCATTTTGTTCTGTATTCTATCCTATCATGTTGACTGGAGGCATATCAGTGTACTACAGGTCTTAGCTTTGATTGACCTATGTATTAGTTTCTGACTTCCTACCCTTCAGAACTAACATCCCACTGCCTGACCTGCTGTAGTTTGTCTGTGTAGGCCTGGGGGGGATGTTACCCATAGGCATCATTCAGAGGCCATAGCACAGCCTTCGTTTGTTTGTCTACACCTGTCCTGCTGGCTGGGACTGTTGCTTGGTATGTGAACCTCCATGACTGGCATGTGTGAGGCATATGGACACACATGTGGCCCAGCACATTTCCTGCAGTGGGTTTTGCCACCCTATGGAGTACTGGCTACTATGGTGACACCAGTATTTGTTACAGATCTCATGGTGCAACTATAGGTGTATACTGTCTGCCAGCATACCATTCAGCCACCTGATTCCTTTGCATGCTTACATCCATACCATAGATACAGGTAACAACACATTCTGCTCCATTTGGCAATTGGTACGTTGAGTGAATTGCCTTGTGGGTGT
This sequence comes from Protopterus annectens, assembly GCF_019279795.1. Lineage (NCBI taxonomy): Eukaryota > Metazoa > Chordata > Ceratodontiformes > Protopteridae > Protopterus > Protopterus annectens. Next base: position 867,904,237 of record NC_056725.1, on the reverse strand, counting down.
CCTAGTATTGAGGGGGTGGTGCTACAGGGCTGCCTATGTTGAATGCACATAGTACACTCCCTACACATGGTTGAGCACAGGTAGTGCCATGTTTGACATCCCTTTTACTATATGTGTGAGTCAGAGAGAGGTGTTATTCCCTGGATCTCTCCTGTGTCAGTGTATGTACTATGCGTTGCCACTTTGATAAGGCCAGGGCATACTAGGCACACCTCCTTCTGCCTACTGGGGCAGGCTCAGGTTGTTCCTTCTCTGAGTCATTCTGTGCCTGTGCATGCCTTGGCAAGGGTGGGGGGCTGTGTGGGTCTGCCCCATGCTGTTCCTGCTGCAGCTGTTTCTGCAGGATCATATTGTGTAGAGTGGCACATACGATGACAATTTGGGTACATGTAGCTGATGAGTACAGCAAGGCTCCACCAGATGTGTTCAGGCACTGGAACCGTGACTTGAGCATCCCAAACACATGCTCTATTATAATTCTGGTCTGTGAGTGTGCCTCATTATGGAGTTCTTGTTCGGGTGTGTGTGCATTTCTGATGGGTGTCATCAGCCACGGCTCCAGTGCCTACCCAACATCTTCCACTAGGTGACCGTAAGGGATATCCCCATTGGCAAATCTGTGGTACAGCTGCATCAGATGCCAGATGTGGGAATTGTGATAGCTTCCAGGGCAGCCAGCACACACATTCATTATTATGCCCTGGGCATCGCACATGACCTGGCAGTTAATGGAGGGGAAGCCCTTGTGGTTGATGTAGACCCTACCCCGCTCACAGGGTGGTGCTTTGATGCATATGTGCATACAGTCTATAGCACCCATTACCTCAGGGTATTCTGCTATTTGATGGAACAGTTGCATATTGCTGGCCAATGCCTCACGGGTGTTAGGGAAATATACGTGCTCACCGGCATGTACTAACATGGCATCCAGGAACTGGTGGAGTACCCTGGATGCTGATGCCTGTGAGATCCCCATCATATCCCCAGTTGGCCTTTGAAAGATACTTGTAGCTAATATTCTTAGGCCTACACATACCTTGGTATCCACTGGGATGGGTTCCCCTCTGCTAGTTCTGTGTGTCAGGCGTGGCCAGCACATCTCAACTATTTGCTGTAGGAGGTCCCTGTCCACCCTATAGTGCTCCACTATCTCCAGCTCATGTAGCCCTGGTAGGTTACCCTGGGTCTTTACACTCTCCTCTGTCTCCTCACTGTGGGTTAGTGGACATCATTCACATCCTCACCACCCTCAGCTTCTTCCACAAGTTGTTGTATGATAGCTATTGCAGCTCCTATCATTTTGTTGTTTTGTTTGTTAAAAGTTTCCCACTTGTATACACTGGTGGTGTAGAGTGTGGGAAAAAAACAGAGAGGAAGGTGTTTGCAGAGTTTATAATAGTGCTCTGGGCTGTGCTGGTCTGTTGCCTGTAATTGGCTGATTCTGATACATTTCACCTGCCAGCTATGCTAGTTTTCCTAGATTACCTTCCTACTGCTGTTTTTCCTACCCATTGCCTTCCTGTTTAAGCCCAGGGCCATGCTGCACAATCAGAGTGCTCAAATATGCACAGATCTGCTATTTCCTGGTTTACTTTTTTTGTTTTGTTTAAAGCCCGGTGCGCGGCACGCACACACGCTTAGGCAATGTAAAGAGTGCTAGGCAGCCTCAGACACACCCCCTTGCTTAGCTCTGCTAAGTTAAGGGCAAACCCAAGCCACAGGGCTCCAATCCGCTTACAGTATGCCTGAGACACCCCCTATGATGTCAGCTAACTCCTAGGCTTGCACCAAGCTATTCCTACTCTTACACTGTTGGGAACTGATTAGCATGCTGGGGAAATCTGGGGTTCACTATCATTCCCCTCATTTACATAGGATTGCATGCTAATGTTACATGTCTCACACTGAGCCTCCCCCCTTAGCAACCACTACTCACTGGCCATGTTGTCTTCTGCCTGCCTTTGACTATAATGGCAGAATAGTGATTTTGTTTAGAATGCTTTTTGGGGGGGGGTTGTTTTATTTTTAACCCAATCCCATTTGCCCACTGCTGCCCTATGCTTAAACAACCAAGATAGGCTAAAAAAAATAAAGGTTGATTTTTTTTTAAATTTTTTTAAACTGTTTTCAATGCCAATGGCCTTATACTTGGCCATTGGCATGCTTTCTGAATGATATGCACCCTTTATTTGGAGCTGACATGGCTCCATTTTGGAATTTGCAGAAATGTACTTGGTTACTAACTGAGTACATTTCTGCAGATTACACTAGTCCTGCACGACCGGTTTCAATCTTCCTGTATCGCAAATTCACCTCATTTGCATGGATTTCTCCTGCAAATGCGGTAATCTGCATACAGGGGCTGACTCCGTGCAGGACTACTGCAAGAGCGCTTGTGCATGCCCCTACATGCTTTTCCTTGATCGCACAGCAGACATATTGCCTGCTAAAGCTCCTGCACTGATGCTGCACACTGTGCAAGGCTTGCAGAATCTGGGGATATATCTTTTAATTGTTCCATCTCTTAAGCATCTTTGTTATGTTCCACAAGCTCTTCATAATATTTCTCCAGAATATTTCTATTTCTTCTTTTTTGGTGGTGTTTCTATTCCTTTTTCCGGTATTTCCCAGTTTTCTACAAAACTTCTTTTGGTCATCAGTGAATTGCTTATTTTGTGTTTTTCCTTAATGTTTATCTGCATATTTTTAAAAGTATTTGATTGTGCTGATATCTTTAATTTACCATTTGCAATAGTTTATGATAGATCCTGGTCTGTTCTGATACTGTGTATTGTTTTATCACAACTATCTTTCTAAGTATTTTGTTGATCTGTTTCTACTTCTATTTTTTTCTAACAGTAACACTTCTTCATTAATTGCTTCATAGTTTTCTCTGTTCAATAAGTCCATGATGGCACTTTATTTCTTCCCTTCCTTTTCATTATTACTCTGTATTGTTGTGGTAAGACTCTATCTGTTATTAGTAATATATCTTATTTACTTCTGTTATATCACCTGTATTTCTGGTAATAGTCTTGATTATGGTGTTAATCTGTTTTATCAGACGTCTCACATTTTGGGTCTTATTTACTTTCTGTAATCTATTTAATTCATTGATCTTAATATGTCTGCACATCTCTTTCAAATCAAGCAACTTTTCCCTTAGATAATTTTCTATTAAACTGAGAGCACATTCTTTGCTCTCTGTTTCCTGTGGGCCTTCTCTAGAAAGTTCCAGAATGTCTTCCTGTGGCATCTTCTTCAGCTGCATCCTGCATCATCCATTGCTCCTATATATAGGAACTCATTGGTCCATCAGTCCACAACGCTGCCTGCATCAAAGTTGCCACTGTTTGCTGCTCCTTCCCTTAAGGTGTAACTCCAACTGAACTTTACTACTAGTTTCCGTCTGAAGCTCCAGAACATCATCATGTGACAAGTGATCAGATGTTTCCCATTCCACCTGTTTCTCCTTAATTTGGGGGACTCATTGTTCCACTCTGCTGTGATGTTACCCAAGTTGAATTTTCAACATTTAATTCTTCCATTACTAATCATCTTCTTCTTTCCTCCTTTGTTTTCTTATTTTTTTGTATTATGTAATATTCCATATCCTAGTGCTTTTGCGTGTATTTCTCGTCAAATATCTTTGCTGCTGCTTTTTTCTATTGATTAATTTTGTTTTCTGCTTTACATAAATATTGGACCACATCAAATCTCATTTTCTTTCCCATGTCTGTATTAATTCTTCATATATCTCCTGCTCCATCTATTTCTCCTTAATTTGGGGATTCATTGTTCCATCATGCTGCGACATAACCTGTGTTAAACTTTCTTCACCAAATCATTCACTTTACAAGTATTACATCATTAACTTCAGTTCTATTTCTTTAACATCTACCTTACTAATCTTCTGTTCCACATTCCTCTTTGTGTTCTCATTTTTTGTATTGTGAAGTTTTCTATACCTGGGTGCCTTTCTTTCTTTCTTTCTTTCTTTCTCTCTCTCTCTCTCTCGCTCAGTTCCATACATACCATTCAGCACATCAGACAATGAGCGTCCCTCCAGGCACTCATTGTTTCTGTTACATCGACAGTTTTATGGGGTCAGGTTGCTAGCCCAGCACCCAACCCTCCTCAGAGGGTGTACCACACACTCGTACACACGCTCACACTGAGGGCCAGTTTAGAGTATCCAATCTACCTCCTGCATGACTTTATAATGTGGGAAGAAATCAGAGCACACAGGGTGGACATGCATGCCCTGCACAGAATGCACCCCAGCTGAGAATTGAACCAGATTCTTGCTGTAAGGTGACAATGCTAACCAATGCACCACAGCACCATACCCAATCAGGGTGTCTTTGCCCGTATTTATTTTCAAATATCTTTGGATCTTCTTTTCTTGCTTTGATTAGTTTGGCTTTCTCCTTTGCATAAATATTGTACCATATCAGACCTGTTTTTCTTTCTCATGTCCATATTTTTTTTATACCATCAAAAAATATCTGGGTTTTGTTCTTTATATTTTTGCATTTCCTGTGTCACTTCATTTTCCAGATGGTTGAAAGTCTCTGTGTCTCTGTAATGCTTTTCAGGGATCTGTTGCACTAATGAACATATGTTTTTATTTGAACTTTTTGAAAGTTTTTTTCTTTTTTGTACAATTATTTTTTTCTTCTAATTTCTCTGTTTATCTTTTTGAGTTTCTTCTATCTGGAAATTCTAGGCTTCTTACATAATAATAACAATACATAATTTTTACCTTATACACTCTATCATCTTTATGTCTCTTTTTTGGCATCTCATTTATTGTGTGTTTTTTATGGACTACGGCTTCATTCTACAACAGGGCGGCCATCCTCCCCGTGAGCCTGGCCTAACCCCATTGAATTAATGCTTCAGTGTCTTGAGGATTTTACACTGCCATTTTCTACAGTCCTGGCACCAGTCCACACATCTGGATTATGGCACTTTTTTGTCCTGGGACTTGTGCACCCATCTGTCGTTTTCATTTTTTAACTTACTTCTGTCCATAATAGATGACATAGTCAATATATCGATATCATCTTGGTGAAATTATGTGAAAGCAGGACCCACCATGTGAAGGTACTCATCAAGACTTGAGGATGACTTCATTCCAGAAATGCTATTCTCCTTTTCTTGATGATTTTATCATCTCTCCATTTGGACCCCTTGCTGAGTAGTATTAATGATTGAACTTTCATATTTTTGGCATATATGGCTTGCTGCTGCCTTCCACAATATACACACATCACAAAGTCTGCAAAATGATCCACAAATTAAATCAAGCATTTCATACAATGTTTTAGAGATGCACAGTCAGGAATAAATGGGTGGCACTTCTCTGGTTGACAACTGTAAATATCAGCCATCATAACACTGGTCACTAATACAACACCCATAGATATCATTGACACTACAACAATGTCCATGAATGAGTGATGTCTGTGTGTTATTGCTACAGTACATATTGATTTGTGATCAACACATTGCTGCTTTATGTTTCCCTGAAAACATATTGCTTATTCACCCAAACAAATATAATGCACACTACAATTATGTACTGTCAGTCACTTGTAGTAAGACTTCTCCTATGGCATCAACAGTTGATAGAAAGCTCCCTAGTTTGTGGACTGCCAATTATTAACTAGCATGAGTGTGTGTATCTGCAATTACAGGAAGGACTGGCTTATCCAACATGTCTAGATTACAAACATCCTCTCAGAAAAAGCATTTACTCTGGAAGAGGCCTACCACAACAAATTCCCTCCCTTTTACTGCAAGCACCTGCTTTGCAAGACTGTGATTATGTCATCACTTCAAATGTGTTCCTTCTCACAGTTGTTGTAATACTTCTCCTTTGGCATTGGCAGTTGATGCTCTCTGGATTGTGGACTTAAATAGGTGAGTGTTCTAATTCAACAATGACTAAGTACTTTAAGTCTGTCTGTGAGACTATGGTGCTAGGTAAGGCTGGTGTATCTGACAGATCTTATCTGTATACTTCCCCTCAATGGAAACATTTACAGAGGTAGAGGGTGCCCACAATTCTCTAAATCACTTTTAAGACAAACTTTTGCCTTGTCACACAATGTTGTGGTCATCTTTTCAAATATGCTCTGTCTCACATTTGTCATAAGACTTCTTCAATGGCGTGAACAGCTAATATACTCTTCCATAGATTGTAGTGTTAGGCAGGGGTTCAAATAAACCAATGTATAGTAAGTAAGGTATATGTATACTATAACAGTGACAAACAGGACTACATTACCTAACCAATAGTGTTATGGATGACTCACACTTATGTGAAGATTGACATGCCTAATGAATTTTGAACCCTCAACATAAATTTTAAGGGATACATGAGCATTCCAAAGTAATGCTTCAGTCAAACCTTGAAGTGTGCAGTTTCTGACACCAGTAGTTTAAATTCTCTGTGAAAGAAGTAGTTAATACACAGCTTAGAGTGTGGGTGTAGGTGGGTAGCTGTTCAAATCTGGCTATTTCCACATACTGTGGTTGTATAACAGATGATCTGAATTGCACAGCAAAGGATTAATCAACACAAGTGATGTGGATAAATCAAAATAAGTTGAACAGTTACATGGCTACATCATTTTGACAACTCACACACACACATTGTACGTGAGTCATATGGCTACAGACACAACACTGAAGTCATTCATTCAAGTGTGTGCTTCCTGACAATTCTAACAATGTTTTTTCCACAGCATCAGCAGTTCTCTAGACTGTGGGATGTGATAAGCATTTTTTCTGGTATTATTATTGTGGAAGACAATGGTGAGAGACATGACTGGCTTACACAACAGATGGTGGCATGCAAGCCCAAATTGCCATGAACACTAACAGGTTTTTAAGCCACAGAATATGTTTTAGGGGAGGAATAACTATTGTAACAGACAGCTGATGTGTAATTCCTTCAAGTGTGTGCACCATGACACTTGCAATACATTTCTGTCTGTAGCATCAGTGGTTGATATACAGCTCAATGAACTATGAACCCAGGTAGGCAGGTGTTCATGTCTGCCACAGTGTAACTACTGAGTGTGTAACAAACTAATAACATGCAGGGCTGGCTTCGCAAAACCAAATAATTATTACAGTTTTACTTATTGTAAACTTTTACAACTGGAGTGTGACAAGCTAACTTTTGAAACCCCTTTTATGGAACACATCTGCATTCAAGCACAATGACCAGGTTATCTTTTCAAGATTGTATTGTCTGAGAAGTGCGATAGGAAGTGTTATGTAGCATCTCTATTTACAGTGCTTGTCCTACAGCTCAAGAGTAGAGCTTGACCTACATTGTAAATGTTTTAATCCATAGGTGTATGCCTTTTATCATTTTTTTCACAGTTGCATCTGTGTGAGGTATGTTGAGTACAGTGCTCCAAGTATGACTACTGTGATGTGCAATGCTCTGTTGTGGAGACATTTTGATTTTTGACATGATAAGATACTACCTTCAAAGATGTATTTTTATCAGTCCGCATAACCTTGTGTATGTGTGGCAGCAGAAACTACACAAGTCAGCCACAACTGCTTTACACTCGTAAAACAGTGCATGCAGCAGTTGTCATTACACAACATTGACATCAGGCACATATTCATTGTGATTATTCCTCCAAGAGTCTAAATATCACAGGTGGTCTTCCTTTCACACATACCTAATCATGTCCAAACACTGCGTTTGTAGACACACAACCCTTATGTTACTAGACTGCTTCCACATGATTTGTTTCTGCCAGGATTTCCATGTTGGTATATTTCTCATGACATGTCCCAAATCTCCAGTGTACTTATATTCTGATCTGTTTTAGTGATATGTTTGTACCACTACACTGCAATATAATCTGCAAATAATATGCTGTTCAAAGTGGCAGTTCTGTTTCTGTGGCAGGTCCTTCTGGATTGCACTGCATACTGATTTGGGATGTCTTAACTAACTCTATTCCTACCCATGACCACATGCATGGTGCTGCCACAGCTGTTAATATTCTTTCCACTATCAGTACTTGTATGAGTATTATGTCCAATGATGTCCCTTATTTTTCTTAGTTGGTCCACACTTTTACATATGTAGTTTCCCATTATCACTGCATTGTTACTTCAATACATGTAAGGCATGGGAAGTTGTCCACATTTGTTACCTGCATGTCTGTTCAAACTTCAAACTTGATTCATTTGGAACATTTCCTGCTTGTGTTTTATTTCCCAAAATACATGACCATGCTGCTTTAGTTCCGACATGAACACTACTTACACTGAATCAGCTTTCCTTGTCCACTGGTATCACACCTCTAAGCCATCCCTGATTTTCATTGATGTCCCTGAATTGTACTCCAGTTTTGGCTCTGTCCTTCTTAATACCTTGTAAAACTAGTGACCTTTGAAGAAAGGTGGATGTGTTATACTCCATTAAATCAATATACAAATTAGAGGTGCACACTTGATTTAATTTGGAAAATGTATATTTATTCACATTTTCTTATTATGTCGACATCTCATGTTTACAGCAGTAACATTTAAAAAAGTGTACATGATCATTTATGGATTTGTCCCTCATCTTTATTAAGCTTGTCCCTGAGAACTGTAACTGTTATTGTTAGGCTTACCCTTCGTTTCATATATTCCAAGTTTTCCTATCTAGTACTGTGCCATGCATGTACCTACTTACTGAGCTTAGGCTTGTTTACAATCCTGTGTTTACACTGTCTACATGAGCCTTGCTGTACCTCAGTGTGGCCATGAGCATGTGTTCTGGGCCTGAGCTGCAGCTGCTCAACATGTAAAGTAGGTTGGAGTCTTGCATGTGCTCTTCCTGCACAGCCGCACACTCCTGTTAGCTTCAGTGCAATGTGTACACACTGTTAATGAATCATTGGGTTTATCTCCTTCATGGAAATCAGAAGGAGTCCTTGTTTGCCAGAGTTTTTGCCTTGAACAGTTCTGCTTCAGTCAGCTTTGAACTGGATTTTGATTCCAAGGAGTCAGTACTGAAGTAAGCAGATGAATCCTTCCCTTCACATAACATTTTTTAACATTTTATAAAAGCATGCATAAAGAATGCATATATGTCCATTTGTCTAGGATGTTTCCTTTAATTTGCAATTAACATGTTCCACAGCAGCACATGATTAGACTCAAGCATACACAGCAATTCTGACTAGCAAGAGACATTCTACAAGCAATAAACATCAACAATGCGGTACTACTGATAAACCAATGGCTAATAAAGTAATGCTGTAAAGTGCTGCCATTATGAGGTACGGGCACATATGATTGATTTTCCCATATATGCTATGGATTAAAAGTGTAGGAGTTTCCTAAAAGACTATTTGGGTATGAATGTACGCCACTGCAAGAGAAAATAAAATGCTTTAATAAATAAATTATCTTTGTTACAAGGCTATACATAATAATAAACTATTTTGAAATTAAATATTATAAAATATGCTGATGAGGTAGCACTCTGTCATGGGATGAAGTCATCAGTTTTCCTTAAATATGTTCACTTTCCCCTGTCTCTGCTGATGTTGTTTAGTTTAAGGAGGAGTGCAACAACATCAACTGCATGTTGTAGCACTGGTACAAAGTAAAACAGTATACTATCAACTGCATGGTGTAACACTAGCAGAAAGTAGAACAGCATACCATCAACCACATGGGGTAGCCTTGGTGCAAGGTAGAACAGAATACCATCAACACCTTGGTGCAGCCTTAGTACAAAGTAGAATAGCATACTATCAACTGCATGGTGTAGCCCTGGGACAAAGTAGAACAGTATACTGTTAACCGCATGGTGTAGCACTTGTAAAAAGTTGAACAGTATGCCGCCAACCGCATGGTATAGCACTGCAACAAAGAAAAACAGCATACTATCAACCACATGTTGCAGCCTTGGTACAAAGTAGAACAGGATACAGTCAACTGCATGGTGTAGTATTACAACAAAGTAAAACAGTATACCACCAAACACATTGTGCAACACTGGCACAAAGTAGGACAGTAAACAGTCAACCGCATGGTGCAGCACCGACACAAAGTAGAACAGTATGCAATCAACTTCATGGTGCATCGCCAGCACAAAATAGAACAGTATGCCATCAACAACATGGTGTAGCACTGCTGCAAAGTAGAATAGTATAAATAGTATACCGAAGCCTTTTGCAACTCATTAAGGCTTGTATACACTGTGATAAGACCATAATCATCTTCCATGCCAGTGTGCTGCTTTTCTTACAGAGCAAAGCAGTTGCATCTAAAAAAAAAACAGTTAAACACTCTTTTTCATGGCTGAAAATATCCTACTAGTCACAAAGTCTCCTGTGATGCAGGCAAACCCACTGCCACAAATATGCTTTCTCAGCTCCCTCTAATGGGAACTCAAACAGCACCAGTTTTCCCCTTTACTATATTATGATAGTGATCCCAGGTCTGCTGTCATGCCTGATGAATGAAAATCTTCTGAGAATCAGTGTGTGACATAAAGTACTACACAGAGCAGAAGGAAAAAAATCCTTATGTCAAACAGATCAGACTTTTTGCTGTGCTGTGTAATGGTATTGAGTTGTTCTGTGAGTCAGCCTGTAGGAGGGGTGTATGGTACCCCACTGTTTATTGGGTGAGTTTGTATCCAATTCAAAGAAGACAACATTCTGCTATGAGACACCTGTTTTTACTGTTCTTCATGTCTTAAAATCCTAACGGTAAAAGGCTGCATATTTAACTTAGTGCACAAAGTTAAGTTTTGTAACTACATGCTATGGTTAAGAGCAGCCTAAACAAGGAAAACATATACCATTTATGAGTAACTTTATGTGATGTAGGTACATTTCACTTCTGAATTCTATCACAAAAAAAGATTTTTTTCTATAGGGATTTTTTGTAAGTGTAATTTACACAAAAAGGGAAGACTTGTGTAGTATGCTACATCTGATTGGTTAATGTAATTCAACAAGTAGTCAGCACAAACCAGTTATATATGTTATAGCACTCTGCATATGGCAAACGTTTCCACAGTTCCCCTGGGCATGGGGCAGTGATATTATTTACTCATATAAAACCCCCTGTTATTTCTCTACTGAATATCTATATATTTCAAGGCTGAAGAGCCCCTGAAGCAGATCCAATAGTAATGAATTTATTATGTCTGTCATCGTGTTCTTTAATGATAGATCTGATATAAAAAACATGCACTGGAAATATGGACTGTCACATGCATTCACAGCTTTATGTATTTCACTGATTTCACAATTTCTGGTTTCTTTTACATGACAGGAATATTTATTTGTAGTATTCATACTGCCAATAGAATAATCTGTCAGTTTTCATCAGTCAGAAAAAGTCTTGGCACATGTTAAAAAAATGGATTAAGCAATGTTTAGCAAAGAAGACCAGCTGAGCCCTGCTATGCTGAGTACACCAAACTGACGCACTGTTCTCTCAAAAAAAAAGTCTGCCAATTTCTGATAAAATATGGAGAATGAAGGATTGTACTTATTATACCACTTCGGCTTAACAACAAAAATGATTTTTTTTTTGGAAAAAAAGGGTAATCTAGTGGTACATATTAATATTTATTTGTTAACTGAGTAAATCTACTAGTCATCATGACCTCGGTAATTAAGACAAGGGTAAATTTAATATATGACTAGCCAATCAAAAAGCATGTTTAGGGAGGTATGAGGAAACCTGAAAATGCAGAGGAGGGGGGACACCAACACAAGGGGACAGCATGCACACTCCAACCAGGCAGTAACTAGAAATCATGATTGAACCCCATATACTGAAGGCTTAAATGCAAATACCTTAAGCACTGAGTCACCCTAGTGCATCGCAAATCGGATATATCCCAGAACAATAGTGTAGGAGTCCCGATGGCTTTTCACATATTGACATGTAACATGTTTTTACTCAGTGGCAATTATGTCTCATATGTCTCAGAATCCAGCAGAGTAGCTGACACATGTAAGCTATTGTTGTCTCCGGCTCTTTATTCAAAACTCAAGTCATTCATTTCAACTTAGTTTCTTTGCAACCTCTTATAAGATGCAACAAAATCATTGCCTACTGTTTGTAAAACAGCTTTTAAATACAGAGAATTGTAAGAATAATAAATTGAAAGCACTGGAAATGTGAATAAGTTATATGGATGATTAAATTAATTTAGCAGCTCCCTAGTCTGTGACATCATCTGTTTGTAGTGATTATTTAATGCAGCTGGTAAAGTAATTTGGGATGCTAAACTATGATTAATCTTTAAAATATGCTTTGAACTTGACATTTCTGTAGATTCATGGTCTGGTAATAAATTTTATGCATGATTCATGGATAAAATGTGTACTACACAAAACGAACTCTGCTTATAGACTATTAGAATATGTCATGCTTCAGAAAACATCTATGAATCAAGTCAATTGTATAAGGTACTAATTCATACAAAAATTTCTAGCCATTCAGATCAGCAGGCATTGCATCTCACTGTTGTTATTTCAGTATGACATATCACATAGGTTTTGCAAAAGGAGAAAATTATATTGAAAGTAACATCAGTGGATTCAATGTGAAAACACATAGTTAGTAGTGGCATTTCATATCGATATCTTATATAACCGGGAAAAGCCAAAAGAAGAAGATCTTATATAAGTATGAGCATGCACAAAACTTTGGAACGACTGTGATCTCTTCTACACTGCAATAATTATTTCTGTTGTTTTTTCCATTTTACCATATCTGTTGTTTTGTACTTCTCATCTGAAACTTGCAATTATTTCAGCCTTCAGTAACAGTGTATGATCATCTTACATTGAAATTTCATATGTATGAGTTGGTAACTTTTATTATTTAATAACAATGTAAATGGATTAATCCAACACTGATCTTTTTCAAACATGACCAAAACTCAAACACTGCTGAATAATAAATATATTTATTTATATTTCTTAACAAAGTAGTTTCACAGAGGAAGTCTGGGGGAGTTCACAGATCTATTGAAATACATAGCAAATGTAGGCATTACTTTACATCTGCAATCCTTTTAAAAACATGCACACACCTAGTTGATAAGTGTCATTGATAATGCGTGGCAGAGCATTCTGTCAAAATAATAAATATGGATTGGAAGATGCAGAGCCACATTTACACCAGAGTTACTGTGCATGACTTGCTCAATTTATGATGTGAACACTGTGAAGTGCTTGAAAAGAGTGCTGAGAACTTTTAAATGTATATGTTTAAAGGTACATATGGCTAGGCATATATTGACCCCATTATTGCTTGCCTAGTTATTGGACCTGTGTTTCCATGTTGCATTTAATGGTACAGTAACTTTCAAGCAGCAGTTATTAGTTTAGGTGCATTGATGGCAACAAGCTATGCATCTTTGGAAGTGAGCTACAATTAGTAATAGGATGTAGGTCAAAGGAAGGGAAAAGAGAGGAAGAGGTAAAATAAGGAAAGGATATAGACAAGCTGAGCAAAGTGAAGCAGAAAAGTAAAAAAAAAAGTTAAAGAAAAACCAAAGGCTTGATAGAGGAGACTGACATGATGTTAAAGGACTAGTAAACAAAAAAAGGAAATAAGCTATATGAGTAGGAGATGTCACCTATAACAGGTAGGAGAGGAAAGTAGGTAGAAAGAGGAGAAAGATATAGTAAATGTGAACTGTATTTATGAAAGTTGAAATAGGAAATTAGAGAAATATGCTGTATACATAAGTGCTTTACACTAAATACATGAGATTCAGACGGGGAAGAATTGGGGCAGCCACGGTGGCTTTAGCATTGTGTCCTCACAGCAAGAGGTTCTCCGGTTCAATCCTCGGCTGGGGTGCCTTCTGTGTGGAGTCTGCATGTCCTCCTTGGGGTCTCGTGGGTTTCCTCCAGGTACTCCAGTTTCCTCCCACATCCCAAAGACATGCTGTAGGTGGATTGAACACTCTAAATTGGCCCTAGGTGTGAGTGTGTGTGTGTGTGTGTGTGTGTGTGTGTATGTGTGTGTGTGTGTGTGTGCGTGTGTGTGTGTGTGTGTGTGTGTGTGTGTGTGTGTGTGTGTGTGTGTGTGTGTGTGTGTGTGTGTGTGCGCTTTCTGTGGAAAGTCGGGTGCTGGGCTGGCAACTTGACACTGTGAAACTCCACTGTCAATCATGAGCGGACAGGTGATCCGCTGTGGCGACCCCTAACTGGGAAAAGCCAGAAGAAGAAGACTGGGGAAGAACTAATAGAGATGACTGTTTGTTTATAATAAAAAGTATATAACAGACTGCAGTATTTGCACTACAGTGCATCATGGGGTTCTTGTAGTCCTAAGATGCCATTTATCTGATAAGACAGCTAACTGCAGCTTCACATGCTTCAAATGCTTGTACACAAGGCTATAGAACTTCTCATGTTATTTACCACAAGACAAGAAGGAACATTTTCTTAAACTAGAGTCATAATCCAGCATGAAATTTTCCGGTCATTTAACATAGCAACCCTTATAGGATACAAATTAATTATAAAAGTTTAAAATAAAAAAAAGAATCATCATTTTAGCATTTTTAAATATGAATTACACTGTACATGAAAGTCTTTTTTGCAGAAGTAAAAATGTCTTTTTTTCTCAGAAGTATTTATTTTACTTAATCAACAGTTTCATTTTATTCTTTCCTCATTTCCTCTCTCTACCTCTACTTCCAGAATTCTTGTTGTACTTTATTAGTGATGTCAACATTTTCCCATTTCTGGATAATAGTAACAGCATACCTTCTCCACCAAATATATTTTTATAGCTACTGCTTTACCCAAAACTTCTCAACTTTTCCATTTACTGTTACATCTTCTATAAGTAATCCTGTCTTGATGAAATTTTCAGCATCTTCTGTGCATATTATTTCCTCTACTAGTTTTCAGAGACTAATCCATTTTAAGGAATACAAGATTTCATGTCTTCTATGCTCCTCTGCAGCCTTTCTTCTCATGCTTGATTTATTCTGACATTTAGCACTTTATTTCTTCCATTAAGCAATATTTCATTTCTCATCCTTTACAAAAATATTTCACATCTTTCTTTTGCTATCATACCAGACTTCCTCTTTGCAATGCCTGTTTATTTTATTCTTTATGTATTTCGGTAGTTTTTGATTTCTTAAGCTGTTATATAATCTTTTTTTATTAGTATTCACATCTTCAGATTTCTGCTATATCCTCCCTTCAATTTCCAAACCAAGAGCTGTAGAAATACTTTATCACATTTATAATTCACATCTCAGTCATCAATAGGCATCAATTATACTTGGAAATTTCCAGCGTACTTCAACTAAGATGGCTATTCTGTCCTTATGACTTTAAATGCAAGTCTATAATTAAGTTGGCTTGTTCAAATTGCAATGACCAACACAGTGAACACGTTTTCTCTTGCATGGACTTCCTCAAATTATTTATGGTATAATCCTGGCTATTCTCACCAAGGGTAATATATATTTATTGACCATGGAATAGGTAAGGCCAATGTATCACCAAATGGGATAGGTTAATTCAAGCATCAAAAGAGAAAAATGTCTACTCTTAAAATGGCCAGCAAAGGCAATCAGCCTAGTACTTCTTCTGAATCTATAAATCTACAATAGTTTCAGTCCCTTTCATGCACAGATTTTTGTTTGGAATAAATTCTTTCAGGTAGGACATACCAGTTATCTCTATGAAAAAAAATCATGCAAATTGCCTACAGATAAAAACTTGCAATGATTATTTCATTTACCAGAAAATGTTTAAGCATTCTTACACAGGTCAGATGGTGCAGTGGTGCAGTGGTTTCATTTTGCCTCACAGCAAGAGATTCTCCAGTTTGATTCTTGGTTGGGGTGCCTTCTGTGTGGAGTCTACATGTTCTGTGCATGTGGGTTTCCTTCCATATTGTAAAGACATGCATTTGGAGTGTTTTTCCCTGTGCCTCCCCTGAAAATTGGCTTGTTTCCAGTTGGACTTCCCAGTAAACAAATATAAAATAAAAAGACTTCTTGAGTGGATAGACACTTCATGTTTGTGATCAAAGGAAAGAAACTAGTACCATTTTAATTAATTTCAGCTTCTTATACCTACAGATAATGCAACTGACAATCCTGTCCACAGTCATTTAACTGACATCAAATGACAATAAGTTAGTTGCTTTGACACATAAGCTGCGTCTTTCCCAGGAAATAACCACTTTTTGACTAAGTAGACATCCATTTTTTACTGCAGTCAGGTGAAAGAAATGTGCTTATAGTTATATATTTCCCTTGTTTTCCATGCAGACATATCACATGTACTAACATACGACACACACACACACACACACACACACACACACACACACACACACACACACACACACACACACACACACACACACACACACACACACACACACACACACACACACACACACACACACACACACACACACACACACACACACACACACACACACATCCAGGTAAGCCAGATTCACTACCGTTTGATGGTGATTAAGTAACAGTTGTGTTGAGTTGTTGTCACCTCTGAATTACAACCAATGAATAGGTACATTTCAACTGTTTAAAAATGATCAAGTAAAAGAAATTCTAGACTATGTGATTTCCACTTCTTTCACCAAGATTCACAATACCTCATTAAATAACTGCTTAACAGTGAACAAGTGATATTAGATCCATTTCTATGACTCAGAGATTATCCATCCCACCAAAAACTGGGAGCCCAACAATTCAGTAACTGTACCCTTGATGATTATTTGCCCACTGGCAAGCCTCTGAAAGCCTATCTTGCATATTGTGACAGTTAAAATACTTAAATATATAAAGTCTAAAGTCTTGCATCATTCCAGAACTTCTGTCTGCATATCAAGTATTCCCTTAACTGAGACAGTACACTGACAAAGCCAGTATGTATATGTCATTAGCCCCCCTTTCAGTGAATCAGTCCATTTATTCCATATCCATCAAGGGTGGTTCATATTTTCAGAATATTATGATAATCCCTGCACACAGTCAGTTCATGAGGGATAGAGAATTGCAATGAGCTAGATGTTCTGGTTATCTCTCACTTCTGCAATGGGTGTTGCCAAGAAGAAGCTCTGCCCACCCATCCTTGAGTTCAAGATAGTGGGCTCCTCGGTAGCCAACAGAGCAATCACATGCACCATGTGCTCACTGATCACCTGCCTCACATTCCTCCCATGGGCAGATGAGTGGGCTACTTCACTTCACTTCTTCCACTCCCTGACTGTCTACTCCAGTAATGTGGATGCTATTCAAACTCTGGTCATCTGGTTCACAGTCAGGGTTCTATCCCTCTGTGTCACAGAGAGGCTGTGAAAGGGGGAGGGTTGGAGGTGCAGAGAAAGTTGTTGCCCTGAAAGAATATCCTGGTAGTATTTATGTTTGTGGTTTAATGTCATATAAAAGGCCTCATCTTAAAGCAATCAGCACCCTGCATTTCAAACTGGTAAAACAACTAACAGCCTCCACTACTCTATTCTAGTCTTTAGCCATTCCATATCCCTTGCTTTGTGGCAGTAGGGTATTATCTGCTTACATCCTCTTAGAAATAACCAATATGGTTCTTTTTTGGCAGAGGACACTCAGGCACAGACAAATTCCAGGCCATGATATTAAATGGTCACATCCACTAGAGTTTTCTGCACCTGCCCATGCAAATGACTGAATATATCTTCTTCTGTGATATAAAATACAGCTAAATATACCACTGAGCAATCAGAAAATGTCTTAGATAAAAAGCAGTTGCAAACTTTGTTGATCTAAAGGGAGAACTGAAAACATGTAATGACACTATATAAATACAATAAACAATATATACAGTTTGAATGGCACTCATATCAGTACCTGAAGCAGTCCCACTAAATCTGTCTATATATATATATATATATATATATATATATATATATATATATATATATATATATATATATATATATATATCTATATATATATATGATCAAAATAGTCAAGGGTCAGTGATGTCCCTTGACTATCTCCTTTCAAGTGTCCAGTGTAGATGTATACCATGAAGAAGTAAACAGTATGGTGGAAATATATAACATTCCCACATGGAAGAAATCTATGCATCATACCCCCCCCAAAAGAAAACAAAATCTGAGCTATGTACTTCTGATGGTTATTCCACTCCACAGTACAGCAATGCAGTTGCTGAGTCAGCCCTTGCATATATGATTAACATATTCCTAGGGAACTACCATAGCATAAAAACCCTTCACATCTGGATCTACAATTAAATGAAAAAAAAAGCTTGAAGATTCCGACCTATTTCATTAAACACAAAACATGCAAACCAGTAAAAAAAGATAAAGACAGACAATGAATAAAATAAAATTAAAAAAAAAATCAAAAATGATTTGAAGGAAGAAAATTTGCTCCTGTACCCCCATACCCTCTTACTTTGATAGGCTACTAACTCGACAATCACAAACACATGGAAAAACACGTTTTTCATCTTCCTCCATGCAGTATTCAGCTGCTAAAATGCAAATATTGGAACTGCACCTGTAGTTCACAAATTAAGTGATAGCAACAGACTTCCCATTACCACTTATTCAGTCCATGCAAACACACATTGAAAACTGTAACAAAAATATAGAATTGCCAGACAATAGAAGCCTACGGTAGGTAATACAGTGACATTTGCTATGAGGATCATTTGATGAGTATGGGCCGATATTAACAGACTCAACAAAGGAGGATGAATTAAGACTACTTGGTCCATTCCACATTACCTTTATAGTATCCATTCTCCTTTGCTAACTGACCATTCCATGCCACAGTTCCCACAAGATCAAGGAGGAGGGGGGACTAGAAAAAGAACCATAGTATGCTAAATTACTCTGCCCTTTGTACTCTTCAAAGTAAACAGCAAGAAAGGAAAACCAGGATATGGCCTGATGTAGTATTAAAAGTAATCGCCATGTTGTTCCACAGTAACTGCATCATGAGTCTAATGATAGCCTTGCAGAAAACTTGCCATTGACCCTGTGGCAAGCATAAACATAAGAACAATTTTATCAGTAGGGTAAGAAAATTGTGGCATCTGACTTGATGAATATTATTTAGTTACAGTAGATGTGCATTCTCTTTATTCACTTACATCACAGTTATCCTGGAAATGAATTGCTTATGCAGGAATTGAAAATGTATGGAAAGATTTTCCTGTTCCTAAATAGACTTAGGAATTTTATTTAGATACTGTTTTGAATAATTTGTTTTTGAAAATCAACATTGCAGACAGAAACTTTGTGTATCTATGGGTGTGACTGTGGTGCCCAGCTATGCCAACCTGGTTATAAGTCTATGGGGAAATATTCAAGTACCCCAGTAATTGGTTCAGACATTCTATATTTTGCCTTCTTTATTGATTATGGTTTTTTATATTAAATCATAATTCAATGTTTAAATTAAATGATTTGTGAATGGAATAAAATTACACAATTGCTGAAATTTAAAAAGGGTATAACTTTTCTTGTTGCTTCTATATACAACAATTCAGAGAGATCGGTTACTAAAGTGGTTAACAAATGTCTGTAGTAAATATTTCAACAAGATGAAGCCTATGCATTCAAGGAAAGCACTGTCAAATGTCAGGTTATTAGGGCTAGTTACATGGCAATGGATAAAACACTTTTAACAGAGCAATTAATTTTTTTTAAATAAAAGGTTAGTGATAGGAACTATCATATATCAGTAATTAATGATGATGTTAGCTCTATATTTGTGGAAAGGAACGTGAAATATGCACCTATATCTGATGCAACTATAATATGCAGATGGATATGAATGTTTTAGATAAGGACTGTACTGCTGATGAACTATGTTTATGATCTGTCAATTTAATTTAATTTTTTATTTATTTTATTTATTTAAATGTGTTTATTGGGATAGAATACTGATAGAACAATGACCGATTACAGGCTCAACCCATATTTTACTTGTATTAGGCATGTGTCATATCCATCCATCCTCAACCCCTTTTTCCAGTTTTGCACTTAGGTTCATAGGTTCATAGGTTGGTACTAGGCTATCGGCCTTAGGGCCTATACAAGCCTAGCCATAACAATTCCCTGGCTATTTCTTCCCACACTATTTACTTCCCTGGACCCCTGTGACTGACGTGATCCCTGGGGTGAATTTCCTTTCTCCCATCCAATCATCAAGATTCCTTTTGAAGAGGGCCAAAGAGGCGCTCTGCTTGACATGTATGGGCAGTCATCTTTCCAGAGTCTGGGGAGTCTCTGGGTCAGGAACCTATCCCTCCAGCATGTTTTGGTTATTGTGATGACAAGATTTAGATCCCTGGAGCATGTGGCTCTGCGGGATTGGGATTTCTTTAAGTGCAGCATGTTCAACAGCTCTGGGTTTGACATGGCCTTGTATGTTAAGCAGAGATTGCCTCGGAGGAGACGATATACGACAAAGTATAGCTGGAGTTTTTTAAGACGGTCAGCATAGGGCATCTGCTTTAGGCCTGTGATTCTTTTAGTGAGGTATTTCTGCGTCCTTTCCAGTTGTTGCAGATGTCTTGAGAGGTACATACCAAATGGGGCATTGTGTTCTATAATGGGTCTAATGAGGGATGAGTGCAGTGGGACAATGACCTCCTTTTTTCTGGATGAAAAGCCCTTAGTGATGAGGTGTGCCGCATAGAAGGATTTCCTGACTGTTGTGGCGATGTGGTTATTGAAGGTGAGACCACTGTCCACCTGTGTCCCTAAGTCTCTTATCATACTTTCGGTGTTTAGTGTACTGCCACCTATGTGATAATTCATGGGTACATGTTTTTTCCCAAAGGGGATAACTATACATTTCTTTGCATTGAGCTTGAGCCCATGGCTCTGGCACCAAGCATCAGTTTCTGTAATGCCCTTTTGTAGAATATCCACATCATTTGGGGATTCAATAATGGCTCCCAGTTTGCAGTCATCTGCGAACATTGTTAGCCAGAGTCCCTTAGTGTTGGCCTGTACTTCAGAGAAGTAGATGCCAAACAAGAAAGGTCCCAGGACTGAACCCTGAGGTACTCCACTTGTCACTTGTCTGGAGCTGGATTTGGAGTCGGCTACTTTTACAGTGGGGTCAGGGTATCACTTCAGCAGTGACAATCATCTTGAGAAAAAGTTTACACCTTCAGGTGGCTGGCCCTGCCATGGTCATTCAACTTTACCAATCACTCTCACAAACGCTCTCATCTATGGCCAATTTAGAGTGCCCAGTCCACCTACTGCATGTCTTTGGAATGTTGGAGGAAACCAAAGCACCTGGAAAATACTGAGTGCCTGTCTGGAGGTTGTGAATGTTTTAGGGAAAAGTATTTACAAACAGGGCAAGGAAATTAAAAAATGGTTTGATGAAAAAAAGAGCAGCAGTTCAATACAATTAAAGTTATCAATAATGGCAGCCATAAACTGTTTTAACAAAACAAAGTACTTCAGGCAGGCACTCATCCCGATTGTCTAAGTGACTACCACCTCGCCCTTATCATTAGAAAGTATAACAGAACAACATCACTATAAACTAGACAGGCGCTTTAGTAAATAAAATGCTAACACTTTCCGAAATGCCTTGCATCAGGTTAATTTGCACTGCTTAAAACAGTTACCCTTAGATAACCAGATACCACCTTTGATCAGATCTTCTTAAACTTGCTAAATGAACATGCACCACTTAGGAAAATATTGTTAAAATCAAACTATGCACCTCAGCTAATGCATACCACTAAACAAGTCATAAGGCTTTGGGACAAAGCTTGGAAAATCTGACAGAATAACAACACACTTCCAAACTGCTAGACCAACCACTTTCTCAGGAACTAAGTGAAAGTCTTTGTGAAAGGACAAAAGTAATTAAACATTCAGAACACTTCTCAGAGTAATCCAATAACTTTCTGGCCTATCCCACCATCAACAATGTCCTTCATACTGGCAGAAAAACCTAACCTAGTCCTATGCCAAATAAAACTCCTTTAATACTTACTTCATCAGCACAGCAACCACACTCAGCCATGGTATGATCAGCCTGAAAATCCACCTCAAACACTGTTACACTAAAAACTACTGCATCCATCAAAAACCTCCTCCTTAAATTAAAGTCATCTACTCTAGTATTTGATAATTTGCCAGCAGAGGACTTCAAACTAGCAGTTGTAGCCATGGCATTTCCAGTGTATATATCCTCATAAATAGATCTATTCCTGAGTTTTATGTTCCTGAAATATGGAAACAATCATACATCACACCACTATTTAAGGGACGAAATTCTAATGACCTAGATAACTAAAAAAACACATCTATACTTCCTCCTCTCTCAAAAATCCTGGGGTATCGTATGCACACTTAAATCATCCAATCTATACTCAACAATTATCTCATCTCACCTACTCCACATGATTTCTGACCATACTGTAGACCGCGTCAAAGCACCGCCACTTCTCTACTATCGTTACTTGACAATATCGGCTAACATCGTAATGCTGGTAAACTAGTCTCAGTCATTTTTTGGACCTATCCAAGTCGTTCATTCCTGTTCTACACTCAAACCTAATTCAAACCTTAGCAAAACATAGATTATCTCACACAACATTATCATGGTTTAAGAATTACCTAAGTAATTGCACCCAAGCAGTAAGGTGGCAAAACATATATTCCTCCTTCCTGCCATTCTCTATAGGTGCCCCCCCAAAGGTCCATTCTTGGACCCTTGCTCTTCAACATTTAGATAAACAAGCTTTCCACTGTCATATCTTCATTCACCATGATTCAGTATGCAGATTGTGCTACAATCATTTGCTAGCCTCGTCCTTGGGACAGCTACAGATCATTACACAGGAATCCTTGTCAGTAGTAGAATAGTAGACAGATGATGCACACTTTACACGTAATGCCAAAAAAATACTAAACTGATGCTCTTCCTTTATTAAAACAGTTCCCAAAACTCAAATAGTTTTAATATTTTCTCTGCAAAAAAAAACATTGACTTTGAGCAGACTTCTACCGTCAAGTTACTTGGTGTAAAAATTGCTAATAAGTTTAAGTTTGATATTGATATACATGTCATAAAATGAACTTACCAAAGGCTTGGAGCTCTATACAGAGCAAAGACATTTCTCACTTGACTACGAATTAAATTTACTGCACATGCTTATCTCCCACCAATATTCCTATATGCTGGCTCTGTATTCACTAACCTACACAACAGCCTCCAAGGAAAGACTGAGCAATAAATTGCCAAATTCTCAGTTAATATACTTAATAGATCTCATCACTGCCTTACACTCTCAAAAATAATTTGCTCATTCCATATTTCCCCACTCAGGTGACTGCCCTTCCCAGAATACCCTCTATAAGTGGTATAACAGTAGGAGACCTACCTGCTCTAAAGACAAATTCCTGCCTCAACAATATAAATTCCAGAACTCATCAGGGGATGCTCACTATTCCAATGATATCTCCAAGAAAAGGAACACCATACACAGCTAACTTAGGGAAATAGACAATAAGCTTAGCTTTAAGAGAAACCTCCATGCTCATTTCTTAAGTGCTAGATACTGCCAGTGCTCTATGCCAACTGGATGACTGCTTATGATCCTATCTATACTTTCCTCTTACATACTCCTCTCTCCTTCTTACCATCACTCATAACTAGTCCACTCTAATTGCATCTTCCCACCCTCTTTATCTAACATTCAAATTCTCTTCCTCCACAAATGTCACTACTCCCACCAGCGTTCCTAATGTTTAAACCACTACTACTTTGGAACCTGTTATGTGGCAACTACTTTGGAACCTCCAAATGCTCAAAGCTGCTTTTGACATTTGCTTTCAGATTTTTATTAAAATATTTTAACTTATTTTAAGATGTGTTTATTAAGTAAAATGTGTTTTCTTGGATGTATATCTGCATGCAGCTGTGAAACATTTTAACTGCCATATCTTTTTGCCCAATCATCATGCTAGCTCAACTACGATATACTTATAAATGTTTTATGTTTATTATGGAACTTTCCTCCCTGGGTCACCACTGAAAAATGCATATTCCGTGGCCCAGTAATGCAATCCCATGAAAAAAATTGCAATAAATAAAATAAATAAAATTAACTTATGTCAAAACTTTAGTCCTGTCAGTGTACAACAGCACAGCTCTCAAGGCTGTGGATTCTGTTCCCATACCAGGTAGATTGATTTATGATGTCACTGCAGTGCAGCTTGATGGGGTTGCTATATTCCTGAGTGTGCCATCCTTCGGATGAGGTGTTGAACTGTGGTGGCCACATCTGCTTGAGTTAGAGGTAGATCAGGTGGATTTAAAAAAGATTTCCCAGTATCTATCAAAATGAGTAGGGGTCCTTCATTTAGATACAAAAAAAAACTCTTATTTACAAAATATTTACATATTTACAGATATTTACAAATGTACAAATTTATAGATATACAAATCTGTTTATACATAATCATAATTTCCTTTTCAATCATACTAAATTTCCATCCCTATTAGACCCTAACTCCTTTTCTAAAACCACCATCTGATTTTACTTAATATTATTGCTAAAATCCATTTACCATTAAACATAATTTCATTTATTCTTTCATACCATATAACTTAATATAACGTTTTTATCTATTCTTGTAACATATTCTTTACTTCTTTTCTTATACTGTCCATATTTAATCATATCCATGTTTATTTTATCCACTTCTTTTATATCTTTGAAAAAAAATCTTCTTTACATAGTTTTCCCCATAATTTTCTTACTCTTTTACATTTCAAAAACACATGTTCCATAGTCTCTTCTACCTGACAATGCAAATATCACTTTTCTTTTTATATGACATCCTTCTTTTTACTGACAATTTATCTATTACCCCTATTATCTATTATTCCCAAAAAATCTTTGCATTCTACTTTCTGATTACACCATCTGCTTCTTATTCTTATAGCTTTACTTTTTACATCTGTTTGGTTTTCCTATGGTTTCATATAGTAATGTTGTATCATTATATTCTTATACCATACTTCTCTATTTTTTCTATGTCATCAGTTTTTATTTTCCATAAAAATATTTTTCTCCACTACCTTCTTTTTTCTCTTTAAGCTTTTCTTGTACATATTGTACACTTTTTACAATCTCTTCCTGAGTTCTTTCTATTTCTCCTTTTACATTTTTTTATTTCTTTCATTGCACTACCATATTCCTTTCCTAATCTGCTTAAGTAACTCAGTCATTCTTCGCCTTTCCCTTGTAAAAATATCTTTGCTTATATAACAGTTCTTGTATTTTTTCTTTATTTCTTTCATATAGTTATTTTTCTTTTTCAAAGTACTATCATTATGTTCTAAATCTTTCAATCCATCATTACATGTTCTTTTATATGTTTTCTTTCTCTACTTTTCTCATATCATATTGCCATTGTAAAAGCATTGTTTTTATGTCTTGCTTAAATATCTTCTACCATTTAGACCAATTTTATAAAATGATCTCATTGTAATACAATTTTTCCATGTGTATCACTAATTTCTTTCCTTTGTCATTCCTTGCTTTTTCATTCATCCTTTTTATTCATTTGCCTATTTTTATATATTTATTGTTTTCCTTTATCTCTAGCCATATTGTAAAATGATCAGAAAAACCTGTTTCAACTACTACCCTTTCTCATATAACTAAACCGTTATCTTCTGATACTATAAAATGATCTGTTTCATTTCCATACAGACCTCTTTTTGAGTCCATTACATTTTGTCCCAAAGTTTTAACTTACCATGTTATAACTTCCAACATTGTTCTTATATCATTTCCTATCTTTTTATGTCTGCTTCTCAAATCACAATTAAAGTCGTCTGTTTTTATAATATTCATATTTATCACTATATAGTCTAAAATCTGATTAAATAAGCTTTCCCTTTCTTTACAATTAGTATAAGCATATAATAATATAATTCTACATACTTGTTCTTTCAATTTTAAATCTACAAGAGTTAATCTTCCCATTTTTGTTAAAGTTACACCTAATATCTTTACTGTATGTCTACAGAATATGGCTATTTCAGAACATCTCTCTTTTCCAAAATTCCAGATTATCTTTCTTCCTCATAGTTTCTATTAGCAATCTTTCTTCCTTTGTTAAAAATGTTGTGTCTTCTAATATAATTACATCTACATCACATATATTACACTACTCCAAAATCCCTATTCTTATTATTGTATTATTAATATTATTCACGCAGAAAGTACTCTACCTTTCTCATTTTCCCTTTTCCTTAGATTCATGGCTTTATAAATTCAAAGCTAATTAGTAGGTCAGCTTTCTTAACAGGCCATTCAAAACCTAACCAATTTCCCTTCCAAAGGTGAGAATCAAACACTGTACTTTATGTTTGTGACTGAAACACCTTAACCATTTCACCACCCGAGTCATTAGCTGTATATGTTTTTTTCATCCATTTCCTTTATTTTTTTCTGTACTCATCCCTTAAATTATATTTTTCTTTCTTGTACCCTTTTACCAATACAATTCTTTTTTTTCTTTTACTACCTCCCAATATATGTCTTCTTCATCACCTATTTCAGAACCTTCTTCTATGTCATCCTTATTATTTTTCCTCATCTATTTTTTTCTTCTATTTCTACTGCTTTTAAAATTCCTTCTCTTTGTTCGTTTTCTTCTATTTCTTTTTCTTTTTCCTTACTCTTATTTTCATTTTTGCAATCCCATCTGTAAAGGTCAAATGTTGTTGCATTTATAACATTTCAGTTCACATTTTTTGCATCATGTTATATTTCCCCACAAATATAACATTTTCTTTTATCACAGTTACTTAACAAATGTCCATCTTTTCCACACAAAAAAAAAAAAAAAACATGTTTTCGGTTGTCCCCAGTATGTTACAATGCTCCTATTTCCTTCCACATTTATTATGCTTTGTGTATGTATCATTTTTTTCTGTTTTTATTTTTAACACAATATGACAATTGTAGCCACTAGTCCAGAAACCCATTTTGTCATAAACATTTGCAATGTCCAGTACTTCTTTACATAAAGTTTTCAAATGTCCTTTCAAAGTCTGTCTTTGTACCTCTGTTTGAAATTGTACATGAATTTTCTTTTTTGTTTCCCTGTTAAATCCTTTTCTATTCAAAGTTTCCATAGGTTACAGTCTTTCTTTTTTCATATTCTCCAAGAAAATTGTCCTTTGAAAAAACAACCTGAAATGTGATGTCACAAAATGTCTCTTTCTTAATAAGGAACAAACAAAGTTGAAACAACCAGCAATACAAAAAGCACTCGACCAAGGAAGGTCCCAACAACCAAAACGCAAGCAGTAATGAAAAGAACTTCTTTAATGAATCCAATGCAGATCAATACTGTTAAGCGCTTTCACCTAGTACAAATACCAGGCTTCTTCAGAACTCAGTGCAATGAAATCAATCCCCTTAAATAGCTTGAATAGTTTAAATTACATCATGTGACTACCCCACCCAAAAAGTCATCAATTATTTTAAAAATCTTTTAAAATCCAATGTTAAAACCTATTCTGTGAAGAAAAAACTTCTGACATTCCTGCACAATGAGACCTGGACCACTAAAATAAGTAAATAGTACACAACATCAAAGAATAAAAATAAAAAGAAAAAGATACAAAATCCTACAAAATCTATCTGTAAACACAATGTGTAGTTCCTGACACAGGAAAAATAATTTACCATCCTAGTAGTTGTACATAATTACAATCCCTCATAATCATAATCTAGCAGCTCTAAGTCTTAAACCCTGCTAATACTGATATTGTCATTTAAACCCGGTGCTCTCCCCACATCTAATTTGAGTTGCCAAAGCAGCTCTCTATACTCCAGTTTAGATTCCCAGCTGCCGCCCCGGGGATCTATACAAACTTGCTCCAAAACAAAAAACTTTAAAACCATATTTTTACAGTTTTGAGAGTGTTTGTAAAAGGCATTTGTTTCTTTCCCTTTACTAACATCATACAGATGTTCATAAACCCTTCTCTTTAAATGCCTTTCTGTTTTCCCTATGTAAAAACTTGAGCATATTATACACATGCCCAAGTATACAACCCCTTTGGACTTACAGTTAAAATACTGTGAGGATTGAATGTTAAATTTCCTGGACAAAATATACAAAGAACCTTGATTGACCATATAAGGACATTAATGGCATGTCCCACACTTGTAAGTACCTTTGTTTTTTCCTAGTTTCCTAGTAGTGGAATTCATTAAGAATTTATTCTTAGAAAGGGGTTACCCTGAGGAGCTGATTAAAAACATTGTGAAGGAAGTTATTGAGAACAGGAACAAAAATGTTTCCCTTTAATAGGGATTGGTACTACTAATTTGGCAAATAGTTGTCCAAAATCTATTCCTAAGGAAGGGGCCTTTGTGTATACTTTTTCGGGGACTTCAGCTGAAGTAGAAAGGATTATTACTAAATATTGGCATGTATTAAAGGTGAATGAGGAAACATCTGAATTTTTACCTATTCAGCCACATTTTACTAGGAGGAGGGATATGAACCTCAAAGAATACATGGAGAGAGGAGCAAGATAAATTGATTGGGTTAACTAGGAAGAACAAAGGTACTTACAAGTGTGGGGCATGCCATCAATGTCCTTATATGGTCAATCAAGGTTCTTTGTATATTCCGTCCAGGAAATTTAACATTCATTCCTCACAGTATTTTAACTGTAAGTCCAAAGGGTTGTATACTTGGGCATGTGTATAATATGCTCAAGTTTTTACATAGGGAAAACAGAAAGGCATTTAAAGAGAAGGGTTTATGAACATCTGTATGATGTTAGTAAAGGGAAAGAAACAAATGCCTTTTACAAACACTCTCAAAACTGTAAAAACATGGTTTTAAAGTTTTTTGTTTTGGAGCAAGTTTGTATAGATCCCCGGGGCGGCAGCTGGGAATCTAAACTGGAGTATAGAGATCTGCTTTGGCAACTCAAATTAGATGCGGGGAGAGCACCGGGTTTAAATGACAATATCAATATTAGCAGCGTTTAAGACTTAGAGCTGCTAGATTATGATTATGAGGGATTGTAATTATGTACAACTACTAGGATGGTAAATTGTTTTTCCTGTTTCAGGAACTACACATTGTGTTTACAGATAGATTTTGTAGGATTTTGTATCTTTTTCTTTTTCTTTTTATTCTATGATGTTGTGAACTATTTACTTATTTTAGTGGTCCAGGTCTCGTTGTACAGCAATGTCAGAAGTTTTTTCTTCACACAATTGCATTTTTAAAGAAATGTTTTAACATTGGATTTTAAAAGATTTTTAAAATAATTGATGACTTTTTGGGTGGGATAGTCACATGATGTAATTTAAGCTATTCAAGCTATTTAAGGGGATTGATTTCATTGCACTGAGTTTTGAAGAAGCCTGGTATTTGTACTAGGTGAAAGAGCTTAACTTTACTGTGTCATGTGTTGGTCTGCATTGGATTAATTAAAGAAGTTCTTTCTTAATAAGAATAAATTATCTTACCTTGTGTGGTTTTACACCCAAAGGAGTTAATAAATTGTCCCACACTTCATACCTGTCCATTTCTTTGTCTTCTTTACTTCAAATCTTTACCACTTACTTACATTTTTTATTTTCTTCTGCCTTCTTTTCTGCTACTCCACTTTTGCCTTGTTTTACTTTCTCTGCATATTTTTTCTTTTCCATCTCACCACTAATCTTCGAGATTGTCAATGCATCTTCCATTTGTATTTTCTCCATAATGTCCTCAGGAAACATCTCCTTCATTTTCTAGCTCTCTCTGAACCACCATTTATTTAAGCAAATCATTCCACAATCCTCCAGACTGGTAAGTTGCAATTATACATTCATTATTTGCTGACTCATCTCCATCAAACAGATTTCTTTGAAATATATCTTCGGAATCCTGCGCACATTCACCTGTCTCAGTATTTGCTTTCTCCTCCATTTCTCTCACCACTCCATCATCTCCTTCTTTCTCTAGCTGCATCCCTGTTTTTCCAGGCCACATGTGCACCCCGAATGGAAACAGGAAGTGCTCCTGCAAAATGGGCCCCACTTGCAACAATGCAGAATAGGAGAAATTCCCCAATGCTCTCCTCAAATTTCCCCTAGTAGTATAAACACCACCTCAGGTCTTCCCTTAAAACAGGCCACTATCCTAATGAGACTAACCTGGTAAACAAAGGATAAATAAAGCAAATCATTATCTCAGATTTATTTCAGAAAGACTATATTATTTTCATGTTGTCTCTGGTAATATTTATGAATGAAAAGGATTTCATTCTTGTAGTTCAGAAAAAAATGTTTATGTAGTGCACTTTTCAACATCTGAAGCATTCTGTTTTGGTAAGAAAAAACAAAATGCTTAAAAATATGATTTCTAGCACTGTTTTTGCATGAAAATAGTGCAAATAATGGACTCTTAGTCATTAAAATTAATGTTATGACTTTAAGAAATGTATTTCTGTGATAGATCAAGTAATTTTTGGAGTGAAAAGTAGAGTTTAATGCTGCATTAGAAGTTAGTTTTTATGGCATGTCTTATTAAATGCCTATTTGAATGAATCTTTAATTTTTAACTGATTTTAGTAATGACTAAAATTACAACATCACAGATGCCAGCAATATCAATGAGATTCATTTGCAGAGTAGCTGGACTCACTTTCCTTTACTGAATGAGGTACCCTTCTCTGGATGAACCTTAGAGTATGGCCACTGCTTCTCAGTATTGAAAGGAGTCAAATAAAATGGCCTGGACACTTTGTAAGGATGTTCCCTTATCACCTTGTACCAAAGATACTACATGGGGAAGAGGCCTGAAGGTAGACTAAGAACATGTCAGAGGGATCATAACTCCCAATTAGTCTGAGCACACCTGAGGATTCCCAGCTTAGAAAGGAGACTTTTGTGCTAGTTAAGGAAGTCCAGTCCACCCTGGTCAGCTTATGGCCACCTCAATTCTTACCAGGGTAAAAGCTTTATAAGATGAGGAGGAGGAGGAGGATGACTGCTAGAAGTAGAATGTGTTTTGTGAATAAATATGCAGCAAATACTCAAAGCATAAAGGAATATTTTAAAAAGCATTATGGTGTCTGAGAAAAAGACCATGAACATAAAGTACCCAGAAAAAAATTCCAGATGTTTTGTTTCCTAAGTCTTCTGCTGTAGCTGTTAAATTGGTACCTACTCACTCAAAACCTAGTACTGCTTTCTTCTATTTAAATACAAAGGACACTGTAATAAAATAAAAGTACAGTAATAAAGCATATTCATTCAAGTATCCTGGAAATGAAATCAGTCATCCAAATAAGATTCTCTACAACTGTGGCACAAACTATGTGGTTTATGTTCAATATACTGTAAGAGTCTTTATGTTGGAAAGACAGATCAATAAACATATCTGATAGCATGTCAGACACATCCTCACGGAATTCCAGACAGGCCATGGCTTTATTTGCTGTGAGAAATGAATTCAAATATGCCTTTAAATTTCAAGTGTTTGCATATTGTTAATGCAGAAATGAATGCTGGGGAAAATAATAATTGTGTTTCAAAGTGTGAATTATACTGGCAGGTAAAATTGCAAGTGTACTGTGACAAAGGTTTGAATAATCTCTTCAGCTTAATTGCAAGTGTACTGTGACAAACATCTGAATAATCTCTTCAGCTTAATTGCAAGTGTACTGTGACAAAGGTCTGAATAATCTCTTCAGCTAAGTATAAATGATGTCTGCCTGTTATAATTGGGAAAGTGGTGTATGTTTGCTTATTCTTTTTTTTCTATAACCATGGCTTCTTGTTTGTATGCAATCCTACTGGTTTGTAAAAAAAACAGTTTTGAATGGATACCCCAAATAATTTATTTTCTTAAATTCATCCTGGTTCAGAATAGCAATGCCTCTTATTTTCCATACTTTGTTTATGGATGTGATGTCATGGATAAGAACTCCGACATGAATGGGATTATTCTCTGCACTTCTAATGCAAGTTAATTTTTGGTGATTAAGGGATATGTTCTCATGATCTGCACTGCAGGCCACTTAATTGATATACACGATGTGATTCTCTTTAATGAGCAGATGGAAGAGGTGCAGTAATTCCTCAGCTTATGATCAGCACTTTCCACAGCCAACTGAGCTTTACAATTAACACTTGAAAAGAAGAGTCATAATCACTGTTTTTCCAGAATTTCACTCATGTTGTTTTGAGTCCAGAGTCTGGCAATGTTATAATGCCAACAGTAACTGCAACTTGGCCAAGACAATTTTTCATTTAAGCACAGACACACAGACACAAACACACACACATTTCCCAGGAGGGCTGAGGATGATTCATCTAGCACAACAGGTACAGCCTGGCCCTGTAACAAAAAGTGATGATGCCCTCATTGGTGATACCCAGGAAAGTGGGGTTCAATTAGTACTTCTGGAACTGCTGGAGAAAGGCAGAGAGTGAGAGTGAAGGACTGTGGCTTCTCATCTCTTCTGGGGGTGAGGAAGATTGTATTCACTAAGGGGCACACCAAGCAGTGGGATTTCCCCAATGTAGACTGGACAAATCACAAGAAAGCGCTTCAGTGGAAGGAAAAGGCTGCTTGAAGGGAACACCACTTGCTGAAGTGAGGAGAAATTCTTCACAGTCAACCCATTGCATATCCTCTGCCTGATGCTTTGCTGCATACATGAAGGGAATGTGGGACTTATAACAGAAAACATTTAACCATCTCTGATGACTGTCTAAATAATGACCCCTCCTAGTCCAAACTAATCCCAGTGAAGGGGAAAAAAATTTGCCAAATAGCAGCAAGGGGATGAAGATCAACAGACAGTGGGGGAAATAGCAACAAATCTAGCACACCAAGATCTTAACACAAGACAGCCATAATACAAATGTTTGATAACTATAGCTTAAGCAGTCACTATTTGAAAAGCACATACTAATAGTTAGTTAATAGGTCACCACAATCAGATATTACCCATATATGCTAATAAATTAACCAGCAGCCACAAATCATCAAAATTGAGTAACAAAACTTTTAGTTGGGAATAATTAAAAAAAAATAAGTAATGTACTTTGCAAGATTAACTATAGAGCATGTAAGTATTTGAAAAAGAAACTATAAAGCAAAGGATTTAAACAAACAGAAAGCATTCAGAAAACACCATCTGTATCTATGTTAGTCCCTTCACTAGATGCTAAGTGAAAGGTAAGATGCAGTCTGTCTTTCTTACACTTTTTAATAAAACATTTAACATTTGAGAGAAACTTATAGCAATGAATCCCAGATATGAGCTGTTTTTCTAAAAGGTCCTCTGAATATACTTCAGAAGACCAAGCCTAACAGCATTTACACTCTAAACTTAAAAAGAGTTACAGGTTCTATATTTCAACCTGATTTGGATTTCAGATTAAATATTTTTGTTTACACAGTCACATTATTCTTAGGGAAAATGCAACTGAAGCAGGAAATAAGGTCTGCAAATGTGTGTACAAAATTATATTTTCTCACTTTGTCTCCATTAAAGAAAAGACACCTGCAGATCATTATAAAGATTTAAACACTTAACATATTTTGCATGCTGCAAATTTTACTGGTAAGGGGGGTAAATCTTTATAGCATATTATTTCTTTTTTTTTTCTTTTTTATCTTTTTTTTTTTCAGAAAAATAAACACACTTAATTTAATTCAGTACATCTTTCCTACATTTCACAGTTTTAGTGTAGCTTTACTTAAAGAGAGCTATTAGTTGCAGACAGCCTGATACATATTGCATATGGCATTTTGGAAGTTGCTAATGTTATTGTTGTTAATATAGGCAGACCTGCCAACTTGGTGTACTCATCTATAACATGCTGGATGCATGATTACAATGATTACAATGAATGGGGCAGCCATATAACTCCCAGGGCATGATTCATAAAGCTAGTTTGTAATGAGTAGGGCTAGTGTATACAATTCCCTCACCTCAGCCTCACTACATAATTCACAAAGTCACAATTAAGTCAGACTAAGGGCAATAGCACATCAGCTTATTACAATAAACTGAAGCATTCCATAGCTATGCAAATAAAGGTGCCCAGCAAAATAATCAAACTACATAAAACTGTGTATCAAGGTTTAGAGCCTAAGTGGTGCAGTAATATAGCCATATAAATGTACCATCATATGCAAAATCATTCAAGCAAGGATTTGAACTGATGTGTTCCACAACAGGATATGGATGAGCAATGTCATTTTTACTGTAATACCCAAAGCATTTTAAACAAAGTAATTTTCACAGCAGGTTGGGTTATTTGAGTGCACAATACATACAGACAGAACTGCCCACACATACATACACACACACACACACACACACACACACACACACACACACACACACACACACACACACACACACTGCTGTGCTAATTAGTGTTGCCGTCACATCTACTGATTCATCCAAAGTAAACAATTTCAGCAATTCCACTAGATTTGTCTGTGTAGCATGTTGCAAATAGTGTGGTAATATTTATATTGGTAAAATCATGAGAATAATTTTCCAAAGAATTTACCAATATATGTATGCAATCTACAGTAAGCATTCACACAATGCACTATTTGAGCACATTCCAACCAGTAGACATCCACTGAACTTTCATTTCCCCATTTTATATGCCCCCCCCCCCCACAGACACACACTACTAATAGATGTGATCTCATTTCCCTTATAGAGACAAAAGTATTATAGAGATAAATTAGGTTAGATGCCTACAAACACTCTTTCTCCCCATCTTAATGAATATTCATCTATCAAGTTCTACTAAAACAGAGAACATTTCCATAATAACATGAATGTCATCACTTCTGCATGCAGAAAACATAATGACTACTGTCATTCATTGACTATCAATGTTTTTTTTTTAAGTTTGAATGAAATGTTCAAGTGCTGCAGGCAACAACTGGGAGTGACAGCAAAGGCAGACATTATTCCATCTGTCAAAATACATAACAGCTTTACATATAGCTCACCTGACTGCAAATTGTCACTTTGGCTTTTTGCCAGTTTGTCTTTATTTATTTCTTCCTTTCTATCCGTTTACCTGCCCATCTATATATATATATATATATATATATATATATATATATATATATATATATCTTAATGTTTGTTTAACAGGATAGAGAGCAGACGAGATGTGACCAGTTGCGGACTCATCTTGGTCTGTCTATCTAGGTTTAGATCTATCTCTCTGTCTGTCTGTCTTTTTGCCTGTCAATCTATCTATATACCTACCTACATATCTATCTACATGTCCACCTACCTGTCTATCTTCCTATTTTCCCAGGGTAGAGAGCTGATCAGATGTGACCAATTGCAGGATCATCATGGTCTAAGTTTCTAGATGTAGATATATCGCTCTAACTTTTTGACTGTCTTTCTATCTATCTATCTTTCTATCTATCTATCTATCTATCTATCTATCTATCTATCTATCTATCTATTATTCATTAACTATCCTTGGTTCATAGGTGTATACTAGTCTAATGACCACTAGGGCCCTTATAAACCTAGCTGTGCAACCCAAATGTGACCCACAAGTTTGGTTTATATATGACGAGATCTACTGACTGCCTCTGTCCATCAGAGACATAGGTGCCAGACCAGGAGCAAATTTCTAATTGTCCATCCATTGATCCAAGTTATGTTTAAATTAGGTTAGGGAGAAACTCAAGTTTAAGTGGATTGGGAGTCTGCTCTAGAGAATGGGAATTCTCAGATATATAGCTCTCTCTTCAACATGACCTATTTATGTTGCAAGCAACATTTAGGTCTTTCGATCTAATAATGATGCTGTTTGTTTTGTGAATGTGCAAAAGGCTTACCAAAATAAAGTCCATGCATGTCTGGTAAGCCACGCAAAGGTCACCTCTCAGAAGTCTGTATGACACTAAGTAAACAGAAAGGGCTTTGAGGCAATCAGCATAGGACAATGGGTTTATTCACTGTATTCTTTTTTTCTTTCACATTACCTTTGTGGACATTCCAGATTGTTGCATGTGTCTTATCAGGTACATACTCTATGATGAGTCTGATAATGACCAACTACAGTGGTATGATGACCTCTCTGAGCTTAAATGCCATGCTCTTACTTATAAGTTGAGCAACACAGAAGGATTTTCTTACTACCTTGAACACATGCTGGGTGAAATCCAGGTTACTATCTACATGAGTTCCCAGATCTTTGACTAGTGAATCAACTTCTAAGGGTGTTTTATGGATGATGTGGTTACACGATAAATCTGACTTCCTGAAAGGTACTATAATGCACTTCTTGGTAATGAGTTTTAAGCCATGGCTTTGGCACCAAGCGTTTGTCTGTGTTAGACTTTCTTGAAGAATATTCTCTTTTGGGGAGATTCAGCGACTGATCCGTTTGCAGTCATCTGTGAACTTGGTCAACCAGAGGCCTTTGACATTGGCTTTGATCTCCAAGAAGTAGATGACAAAGAGTAGAGGGCCCATCTCAGAGTGTTGAGGGACTCCACTGATGACTGACCGCTTTATAGAGGCAGTCTCACTGAACATAATCTCTTGGGTCCTATCTGTGAGCCAGCTAGCTATCCAGCATGCTATAAAGGGATTTATACCTAGTTCCATAAGTTTGTTGACAATGCCAGAGTGGGATATTGTATCAAATGCTTTAGCAAGATCAAGGTAGGCAGTAAGCACCACTTTCCCCTCATCCATTGCCTCATTGATCTTTTCAAAGAAATCCATCAGGTTCAGTAAGCATGACCTTGATTTGACAAAGCCAAACTGGGAAGTCTCCTTTCTCCTTGTTGACAATTTCCATGATAATTCCTTCCATGGTTTAGCAAAGGAGACAAGTCAGACTAATGAGTCTGTAGCTTCCAGGATATATTGAAGGTCCTCCCTTATAATGGGGGATGACCATTGCAATCCTCCATTCTCTTGGGCCAAAGCATGTTTTAAGATTATAGCTAAATGGTGACTCTAGGGGGGTCCTGATAAGTCATATTTTAGATGTTTAAGTGGCATCTGAAGATGTTTTCATGGCCTAATGAGGCTATGTTTTTGGCTTTGGCAAGCACAGCCAGTACATGCGCCCTAGTTATAGCTGGAGGGGTTATGTTTGAGGGTATTTCTTGGGGGATGGCTAGGGGTGACTGAATTTGTCCACTAACAGG
Organism: Protopterus annectens; assembly: GCF_019279795.1. Lineage (NCBI taxonomy): Eukaryota > Metazoa > Chordata > Ceratodontiformes > Protopteridae > Protopterus > Protopterus annectens. The sequence goes on along the minus strand of NC_056725.1, from coordinate 867,866,950 downwards.
TTTGCTATATTGCCATGCTTGGAGAATGTGGCATATTAAACACCAGTTTAGCATACTGCTGTGTTCCTCCTTTGAGGCTTTTAACATAGCTGAAAAAGGCCTTATGGTTATCTTTCACCTGGGAGGATATGTTAAATTCAAAGCTGGATTTGTTTGAGCTAATTAACCCTCTTAGTTACCTATTTATTTTGATGAGAGCGTTTTCTTTATGGGAATTATCCTTCCTGATTTTTGCCATATTGTTTTCCTTTTGTTGTATATTCTGTTTAATATGGGATGCCACCAGGATGGTTTCTTTCTGGGGCTAATTCTGGACTTATTTCTGGTAGGTACAGCAGCCTTATGTAGCCACTGATATGGTTGCACAGAGTTTGAGAGCAAATCAACATAGGATACTGTGTTCTCAGGGTTTGGATAGGCATTGAATTCTGACAAACCATCATTTAATCAAATGTAAACATACAACTTTTTGGGCTAAAACATGGAATAAAGCAGAAAAGTACAAATAATTATCACCAAAGAGGTCACTATAAGTCCAACTTAAATATTTAAGTAGAACTGAAATAAAAGCTTTTTTTCTTTCCCTAGCTGTCTGTCCACACATATCCCTATTGTTTTCTTTCTATATTTACAGCTGGTGGTCGCCGAGTATAGTGATGCTGGTTTTACCGACTTTTAATGTGATTCATTCCTGGTCACTCGATAAAGCTGTTTGGAAACCAAGGAAGTAAGCAATAGGATGTTTGTAGCATGAAGCTGTTAAATCACACTTTAAGTTATAAAGAAAGAAAAATAACACTGAACTCTAAAAGTCACAATTTTCTTTTAACAGGAATGTGTGAGTGTATCGACAGCAAGTCGACAGAATGCTGGTTGATTAAAGGAAAACTGCAGAACAGCTTTTCTCCAACAGTGACATTTTCTCTTTTGCCCACTGTTGTACAACCTTAGAGAAGGGCATATATATATATATATATATATATATATATATATATATATATATAGATCTAGGTCTAAATCCAACATCGCCGAACACACTTTAACGAAAGTGCTTTTACCGAAAAAGCACTTTTGTTAAAGTGAGTAAAAAAAAATAGTAAAAAACAACAAAAGGGTGTTTATGCAGGGGGGCGTACCCCCAACACACCCCCTACTTTAATATTCTCACTCTTAGATTGCACTACAATCGGGAAAAGGAAAAAATTCCCTTACCCGCACCGTAGTATGATCTCCACAACAGTCATTCCCCCACGACTCCCTCTGGCTGCAGGCATACATACGCAAAAGTGCTTTTTCGGTTAAAAGCACTTTCGCATAAGTATGTCCGGCCATTAAGCCTTCGGTGAAAAGCACCATCGAGCATCAGTCCGAGACCCATATATATATACATATACATATACATATACATATATATATATATATATATATCTGTGTGTGTGTGTGTGTGTGTGTGTGTGTGTGTGCGTGCGCGTGTGTGTGTGTGTGTGTGTGTGTGTGTGTGTGTGTGTGTGTGTGTGTGTGTGTGTGTGTGTGTGTGTGTGTGTGTGCGTGCGTGTTTTACCTAATAATTATGTGCAAAACAATGTTATTATTGGCCATACAGAGAGTACTTTATCTGTAAAAGAAGCATTCTGGATCCTAGAGTCACTGACTAATTTGAAGAAAATTGAAAAAAAAAGTACAGATATTTTGTACATTTTTTTACATTTTGATATATAACAGAGTCAGCTTCTATTGTTACTACGCTTCTTTTCTGATTTTCATATCAAATTAATTTTAGTCAAACTTTGCAGTGATATTTAAATATCAATGAAACAAATCAATATTGCACAGTACTATTAAAATGCTGTATACTGGCCACTGAGCTTTGAATGTCGGTAAGTGATGTAGCCTTCCCTTTAATTTAGGCTTCAGCAGACTACACTTTTCTCAGAATACACTTTTTTCCCGGAATAAACTTTTTCCAGAAACATGAGCTTGTAAAACATCACAGTCATTTGATTCAGAAGATGAAGAGTAAGTCATCTGTAGAAAGCTTCCAGGTTAAAGACCAGCTGTGACAAGGGGGGATCACCGTGGGACTAAAAATAGCAACACATTTATCATTGGGGATAACCTGTTGTTTCCATTTCCTTCAATGTGTTTGCAAAGCAGCTTTTATGGTGCGTGTTGTCACACACATGGGTGTCAAGTTATGTGTGGAGACCTATGCCCTCTAGCATGACTAAAACAGTAAAACAAATAAGGTACCATTAAAAAAAATACTTGAACGAGTTCCTGCATACTTAGGCTGGATGTTTTAGCAGCTGGAAATGCTGCTGTTACTTAAAAGGAATAAAGTTCAGCTAGTAAGTAAAACTAGATAACTATATGAAACTGATCTTTATGCTTATAATATATACTAATATTTTGTTGTAATGTTTCCTGATCCATTTCATTGCATATACTGTGTTTGTAAAACTTGATAATAAATAAATAAATAGAGTGGTGGATAACAAAAATTACATTCCAACAGAATTAATACATCAAGGGACAGAAAGACAAGACACAGATTTATCCCATGATTACAGTGAGTGGGACTCATAAACATTAGGTATGGCAAGGTGTAACCCTTGACTATGGCAAAATGTTGTACATTTTAGTATATGTAGACATATATACTCGTATATGATTATAACACCTTTTCTTTTTTACTTCTGACTAACAGAAATCAGCTAAATGTAAAAGTAATGTCTTTCAGCTTTTCCCGGTTAGGGGTCACCACAGCGGAACTCCAGTCCGTTAATGATTGGCAGTAGATTTTTACGGTGCCAAGTTGCCAGCCCAATGCCCAACCTTCAAAGAAGGCACACTCATTCACACATGCACCTACCTGCATGTCTTTAACATCACTCAGCCACAGGGAGGGCATGCAGACTCCACGCAGAAGGCACTCCAGATGAGAATCGAACGGGAGATCCTCTTGCTGTGAGGTGACAACACTAACTGCTGCACCACTGTGGCAACATTTACAAAGAGAGAAACAATAGTGTAACATATTGTAGAGTACGATGTTCTATAGCTGAAGTTAGACTAACCATTAACTCAGCAAGCTTTTACAGAAAGAGTGAAAAATTAAAATATGAGAATGAGACTGTATCACACACCAGTAAACAGTCTGACACATCCAGTAAAGAAACTAAATGAATATGATATATTATACAGCTAAACACAATTACAATTGGAGGTTATGATGAATTGACTGAACAAGTATGCAATAGCAAGCATTGTAAGACACACATATGCAGCTCACCTAATGTAAGATACTGCAACTAGTACAGAAGATGTAACAACACTGGGAAACTGCTTTACCCACATAGAGGGATCGATATACTGATATCTGTATTGCATAGTAGTGTGTTTGTGATCCTTGTACAGTACACACTGTGATCCCTGTACAGTGCACATGTCATGTGGCTCAGGAATGTTTTATTAATGTGCATATGCAACTATGAGAAGTTGGTAAAAGAATAATAAAGTAGCAGTTGTATACATAACATACAATTTCCATAACACATCACATAAATTAAGCTGTGTATAGCACACCTTTGCATTAACCAGTTATTATCAAATGCAGAAAACAATGTTCCCAGAAGTATGAAAGCAAAGCCAGAATTGCACAAATATATGAAATGAAGGCATACAGGTTATGCAGTTACAAATACAATACACCATACAGAGAGGCAAAGAAGTAGCCATGTGGCTATAGACAGCACACGAGGAATATGGCAACATACATGACCACAGAATATATAGAAATAGAAAGTTGACATGAACATCCATGGTGTACTTGTCCAACAATGGTCCACCAAAATCATCACTGTAGCTGAATGTAACTGGGCATAGACAAGGCATAGAACAATATGATGGTAATGTCTGCAATGTACAAAGATACACATACCACTAAGACAGTTGTCTGAATAACTACACAAACTGTACGTATTGGTGGGGGGTCACTATACAAATGGCTCAGTAGCAGATGACAATATTGACAATGAACCCTGTGCAACAAAATGAATCCTCTGCCACCAGTAAGTTCTTGTGCCACCACTACAACCAGCTGTTGCATGCCACACTTTTTTCAACAGGTGATATGTGGTGTAAAGAGTTTGGCCTACATTAGCACACATGCAGAGATCAAGCAAGGTAAACAAGATACATGGAAACATCTTAGACATGTACTTTATGGACTCTAAGGAAGTTTTCAGTAGCTCATCCCATCAAAATATCTGACAGCCAAACTCATTCAGTGGTTTTGGAGGTCACTTTACCTATTTAAAAAGACCACAGTGGCTTTATGCATGTTGGTCAAACTAAGCAACACCCATTGTCTCTGAAGTCTAATCAGCAACACCCCTGCCCCAACCAAGTGCATCAAACATAGGTCTGGATGCAATAGCATCCACCATCTTAGCTCCAGAATGAGCTGAGTGCATGAACACTAATAAAAACAAAATGGAGGAAAAATTACCATACCCATACAGAAAAGCTATCACGTAATTCATGAAACATTATAGAAGGTGTGCTATATTCCTGATTATTGAGAAGAGTGGGACAACATGTCCCTGTAATTGGGCTGGTCCATGTGCCCTTTTTATCCATAACCAGGATGAATGACACTTGCATTTTCAGAAAAAGAAATGACACTAGTGTACATATTTGCAAAAAGAAATAGGGAGGAGCATAATATAAATAACAACATGAAAGGTCTGTCAAGAAATGTAGATAGACTAATGAAATATAATAGCAAGTTCACAGATCATTCATAATCTTAGATTATTATTAATAGCTCAAGCAGATGGCTGTATGATCTGATTTCTGTTGCACCTAAGATGTACTGACTGCCTGCGAAACATTGACATTTATGGGCAGAAGCTTCATTGATGGCAAGTTTACTTCCACAGACGTTATCCTTTAGCTTATTCTTTACAGACTGAGGGATGGGATTTCATGTTGGGAGACATTTTGGAAGTCTTTTCTCATATAGACAGACAGGATTACTAACCAGGGTCAGAGCTCTCAACTAATTATTTGTATCATGCATTATTGAATGAGAAATGAGAATTCAGATAGCAGAGGCATTTTTGAAGAAGACAGTTTCACCTATAGACAAAATAAAAGAATGTATATCTAAGGTTATGATTCCTTGATAATTATTTGCTACATTTTCTATAGATTGAAGAATAAGACTACATGAATCAGAGGAACTCCTGGATAAGTTCTTTTCTCCTACTGAAGGAGAGAAAGAAAGAAAGAAAGAAAGAAAGAAAGAAAGAAAGAAAGAAAGAAAGAAAGAAAGAAAGAAAGAAAGAAAGAAAGAAAGAAAGAAAGAAAAGGAATAACTAGGGTCAGAGGTCCCTGCTAATCATAGGTTCATAGGTTTATAGAAGTTACTAGGCTAACAGCCCTAGAGACCTTACAAACCTAGCTATATTTATATTGAGTAGCCCCAGTTGGTGGTGGTTAGGTGAGTGAAGTTTGTAGAGGTAAGTGTCTATGGTAGTTAATACTAGCTTCCTCTCTCCATGGGGGACATCTGCACCACCCCAGGAGTGAATTTGAGGTCACCCATCGATTGATCTAGGTTGCGTTTGAAGAGGGTCAGGGAAGGGCTCTGTTTCACATGAACTGCAACCTTGTTCCAGAGAAGTGGCAGTCTCTGGGAGATGTATCTATTACTCTAGCATGACTTTTTCATTTCAGAAGCTAGGTTAAGATCCCTGGAGCGAGTGACTCTCATGCAGTTTGATTTATGAATGTGTAACATTTTCATCAGGGCCAAGTCAGAGACTGCCCTGTAAGCCAGTCACAAGTCACCCCTTGGCAACCTAAAGGAGACAGAATACAGTGATAGAGCTTTCAGTCTTTCCATGTAAGACTTGTTTTGTGTACCCTGCAATTTCTTGGTGAGAAACCTCTGTGGTCTCTTCAATTGTTGCAGGTGTCTGGTGAAGTACATACAAAAGGGAGCATTGTACTCAATTATTGGTTTGATGATGGCCATGTATAATTGAATTATAACATCCTTAGATCTAGATGCAATGCCTTTACTTATAAGATGTGCCATATAGAAGGATTTCCTTACTAATGGGAATATGTGATGGTCAAAGTTCAGATTGCCATCAACCTGAGTACCCAGATCATGTACCACTGGGTCTACTCTTAGGGGGGTGCTTTCTATAATGTAATTCCCAAAGGGAATAATAATGCATTTTTTTGCATTTAGCTTTAATCCATGGCTTTGGCACCAGTTATTTGTCTGTGTTCACCCTGCTTGCAGTATATTAACATTGTTGGGAGACTCATTGATTGCTCCCAATTTGAAATTGTCAGCAAACTTGGTCAGCCACAGGCCCTCCATGCTTGCTTGGATGTCTGAGAAATAAATTCTGAACAGTAAGGTTTCCAGCACAGAACTCTGTGGTATGCCACTGGTGACTGGTCTTTTACTAAGGTGAAGTCACCTACTTTAACAGTATGTGTCCTGTCGGTAAGCCAGTTTGTTTCCCATCTGGTAATGTAGGGGTTAATTCCCAGTTGAGAGAATTTCTCATTAATACCTGAGTGGAGGATTGTGTAAAATGCCTTGGCTAGGTCAAGATAGGTGGTATGCACTGTCTTTCCCTTTCCCAGGGCCTTGCTGACTTTCTCGAAAAAGTCAACCAGGTTTAACAGGCATGATCTACCTTTAGCGAATCCAAACTGGTTTGGGAACAGGGTTTGGAGATTACCTATGTCCTTATTAATAAGGTCCATAATGATTCCTTCCATGGCCTTGCAGAAGATGCTAGTCAGGCTTATGGGACTATAATTCCAAAGGTCAGTTGATGGTTGATAGGGATTGCTGTTGCTGTGCACCATTCTACCAGAACATAGCCAGTTCACAAGCTAAGGTTAAACATGGATCCAAGTGGGTCTGCTAGGTCATGTTTTAAGTTGTTTAAAAGACAACCTGGGATGCTGTCTGGTCCCGTTGATGCTATGTTTCTGGCCTTGGAGAGCACCAATGTGAACTGCTCTCTTGAGATAATAGGCTGAGGAATGGTGGCAGGTATACTTTGGGGGATGACTGGAGGGAACAGGGGGGGTGAAGTTTGCTCCAAGTCTGTCAGCTAACAGGTTGGCTATTACATCTGGTCGAGTATGAGTGATGCCATCCACAACCAGTTCAGTGCATAGCTGTGTATTCCCTTTTAGATTTCAGACGTAGTTGAAGAATGCTTTGTGATTAGCCTTAGCCATGGAGGCTATTTTTACTTTGTCTCATTCCTTGTAGAATAAGGTTGGAAATTTGGACATGGAATTTGTTGGAAAAGGCCTCTTGTCCTACTGACAGACAGAAAGAAGAGATATCTAGTGTCAGGGTTCCCTGTGTCTAAGGCTTTGGTGGGTATTTGTAATTTTTGACTCTTAATGCATTGGCCAGAGGAGGGCATTAGTCAATCTACAGAAGATTAGAAGTCAGTGAAGGAAGCAGTAAGGTAGCTGTACCTGTAACAAGGCACTATTAGAACACATAAAAATGCAAACAGTGCTATAGCGATTCACAACCGTAGTGCTGGCAAATATGGAAACATGGAGAGATGTTGTAAAAACAGGCAATACGTCTGTCATAGGGCTATAACACTTGCCCCCACATATGTGATGTTTACAAGCAACCTTAAATTATTTGCAATCTAGTGTGAGATATCAAGCAGCACTTAGGTGTGTATAACTGTCCACAGTACTGTGAATGACACATAGTCATTCACCCCCACCAGCAGAAAATTGTCCTAAAAGGAAAAAAGGATGCACATGTTCCACAGTAGACAACACCAATAAGATAATGGAGTGCAACTCAAGGATGTATAAACCTTGAGAAATCACACAAAATCAGATACACACATACATGCAGGCACACATAGACAAAGGTCTTGCAGTTCTACACACAAACATTAATCACTTCAGCACAACACTCCAACAAATAACTGCGCATGGTAACATGACGTTCCCAGTGCAAATGTGTATGTATCAGTTCCAAAATAATAAAGGATATTCCAGCTCCTCGCTGATAAATTTCCCTCCACTTTATTTTACAGGTAAGGCTTTCATGCAAACATGTACAGGTAAAGCACCCAAAAATTAAAGGCCTTCCAGCACTATGGCCAATAACAACACCTCACACAGTAGATAAGCCCCCCGCTGCCATTTAAACATCATCTAAAAACCCTTTAAAAAGTTCTTATTATCATATTCATCAGGCGAGACCCCCATCCCTCTGTACTACAATTATGCAAACATGAAACCATATCAGACATAAAAAATAAATCTTCTGTGTGTAACATGCCCTTCCCCATCATCCCATCATCATGCATGCATGTTTAGAGAAACTACTGCTAAAACAAAATGCCTCCACTATGCGCCTCCTGTAGCAGCAAAGCCCCACATCTCTACTCCAGCCACACATGCCTCTGGAAATTTTTTGTTAAAAAAATATCTTTTTTATACCTTACACTCATAACCTCAATCGCTTCCTCTTTGCCCTAGCTAACATGCTTCTGGTAGCTTCTGATGAAACCAAATGCCCCCCTGACCATAATGCAAAGTAGCATAATAAAAAAAGCAGTAATATGGTCAAGACAAGGTACACCCCACCCCCACCCCCGTATACAGTTCTTATTAACAATACCATGCAGAAATCTTAATGTCATAAAACAGAAAATCTGAACAACACAAAACTACAAACCTGAATACAGATATGACCCTCACTTTTTGCTCTAATTTTTAAAAATGCATCCCCACAAATAGCGCTGTCAGATTTCAGTAGTCCAATACAAGACAACAATAAATACTACATACTGCACCCAAAACAGCACTAGCTGCCCTGGAAGCTATCTCCCATATGCTCTGGGCAAAATCACAGCCTCAGAACTCATCTGGATTGTCATTTTAGCTTGTTCTGCAGCTTGCTGTTACACAGCTTGCATTGTATCTTTTCTGCCTACAGGTATAAGGGGACCAATAATCACTGTGGGTGAGTTTTAAATGGTGGGATAATAAGCAAGGGATTGGCATAATTGGCTTAAGGCAATGTAAGATTCATTGCTACAATGGTGCACGTCCTAATTTTCTTCAGACTATACAACTCAACCTGATTCCACATACTTTAGAAGCTTTTTCCTCATATTCAATCATAACAGCACCACACGCATTTCGGAAGGCTAGAGAATTTGTGCCTTACCATCCCAATTTACAAAATAAATCCCAACTTCATTAGATAAGAAGTTGTATAACCACACCTATTAGTCCAAGAAATCTGGACAAAGCCTGTAATAATGGGGCGATAAAGGCCCAAAATTATGGGCAGATTTTAAATATTGCTCTTGCAAATTTAGAAAATTGCTAGAATAACAGGATTTGTATTAGCAATCACTTTCTGAAGGATATGAAGTCTGAAACTCAAATGTTTGTCATTTATTGACATGAATACTGAGTGATTTGCCAGAAAACCACAAATTTCATGAGGAACAGACCACAAATAAGAGAAAAAATCTAGTTGAGAGGTATATTTATAACTAAACTGAGCAAATCTCTCTTTGTGCTGTTTAGGTCATAAATACCATGTAGGCAAGTGTTCAGATGAGGCTAATGTGTCTCCATCCACCTTCCATTGTCTGCTGCAGACCTGATGCTTTTCTAACCACTTTCTGGATCCAGGATGGTAACAGAAGTGACCTCCTATATATCTTTGGTTTGGGTGTCTCCATATGGGTGTCACCACTTCAGTCATATCTTTTTTGTTTGGTTGGTTTTGTTTTTCTTGATAAATGTTATTTATACAATGGTAGCTGAAAAAATTTGGGAAGTGACTTCTTGTACCAAAAGATACATATAGGAGATGTACTTTCACACATTCAGGGATTTAGGGAAACCCATGTTGGGTAGATATCTCAGGAAACTGCAAATAATTTATGCAGTATAAAAGTTGTGGCATATAATATGATATCTGCCAAGCCAGACCCTGTTACTCTTGCTGGTGAAATCAGTATTTTTCCCTGTTGTTTCTCTTGTCTCTCATGTCTAATGAACTGAATTAAGAATTTCCAGCTATTGCCTAGCCATTAATTGTTTTGAGCTATGGGTATTTGCCTAACAAAATAAAAGTTTTTTAGGTGGCAGATCTTTTAACTGCTTTTAAATGGCCGCAGAAAGACAAATGTAATTTCTTGTATACTTAACATGCCCCACCTTAATATAACCAAATTCATGGTTAATATGCCCATAACAATTAGCTAAATAGTTATGTCAAGCTATTTAAGAAGAGGCTTATATATTCCAAGCAGAGCACAGGATTATTCGCTAAGAAATGTTCCTTAGGCTTCGCTTGTGGTCCTGAGTAAATGGAGAAAGCATCCGGGGTGTCACTTATCAGACTGATATCTTTAACTGAGTTACTTGTAATTTTTAGGTAGTTGCCTGCAAATAAAAAGTATTTTTGATTCAAACGTTGCAAACTCCCACCCCTTAAGTTCTCTATAATTTTAATTGCTTGTGCCAGGAGGTCAGTGGCCAAAAAAAATAGGATTGGGGAACGCTGGCACTCCTGACTGGTACTTTAAGCTAATGGGAGCAGGTCAGAAAGGGCTGTTCCAGATAACATTCTGGCACAAGGGCATTTTAAAGAACTTGAATGGCACATATGATCTGCTTAGGTAAATTCCAAGTAGCACTGACTATATGTGCCTTCAATTAATTCAGTTAAATGTTTTTTTTTTTCAAATATTCACAGAGTGCAAGTGATAGTGGACAGTTCTGTGTTGCATTGGCAGATAGCTAATTAGAGCTGTCTTTTGGTCCATGCCGGAGTGTCCTTTAAGTAATATGACCTGTATAGGGTAAGACAGATAAAACAGAAAGAGCTGAATCCTAATTGTTAGTAACTTTGCCTAAAATTTTGATATTATATTTCACAGGGGGAATTTGCATGTAGTTTTCTACTCTTTTAGGATTGTTTTCTAGTTTGAAGAGAATCACTGTTCAATATTCTATGAGGAATTATGGGTCCAGTGTCATGTTAACATTTCCCTATGTAGTCTCTAGATAGGCATTATATATATATATATATATATATATATATATATATATATATATATATATATATATATATATATATATATATATATATATATATATATATGTGTGTGTGTGTGTGTGTGTGTGTGTATATATATATATATATATATATATATGGGTCTACTTCACATCACCTAAGACCCATTTGACTGACTTTCATTTCATTGAGACCAAATCACCTAATTTCAAAATACTGAAAGCTCATTTGACTGACTCATTTCACTGAAAGCTTACAATGCTAAATTTCAAAAGACTAAACATTAAATCATAGGCAAACATAAAACACTAATAACTACTTCTTTCCAGAACTTAAAAACTACTTACTTACCCTCTTAATAGAAACAGGACAATATAAAACCAAACTAAGTGGGGGCTACACCCCCACACCCCCCTAGCTATATGTGCTAACTCCAGGATCACATTACAGTAGGAAAAGGGGATATACCGTTTACTTGCCTTACAGTACTATACATGCTGCCACTACTGTTGGGAACCCACAAAACATCTGCCATATTACTTTAGATACTTCCTATAAAAATGTAAAGAGACATACCCACATTTAGAAACACTACAACACTAGTTTCTACATGACTATCTGTATTCTGAAAGTCAGCACTGTAAATTACAAAAATTCAATTTATCACAAACAAATCACAATTGAATGGAAACCCACATCATGCCTATTCAATCAAATGAGTTTTCAGTATTTTGAAAATTACATGATTTGGTCTTGGTGAAATGAAAGTCAGTCAAATGGATTTTAGGTGATGTGAAATACACCTATATAAATGTGTGTGTGTGTGTGTGTGTGTGTGTGTGTGTGTGTGTGTGTGTGTGTGTGTGTGTGTGTGTGTGTGTGTGTGTGTGTGTATGTTTATGCATGGGAGGGCATGATTTTGTCGGGTGTGTATTTCTGGCCAACAGCACTTTAGTTGACTGCATTTGGTTAACTAAGGAGATGATTGACAGGTGTACGAGACTGCAAAATTCCCAAAGCTGGTTAATATGCCCTTGCCCTGTTTTTGTGCACACTTGGAATTTATGTATATATAATTACCCCACATGGGGAGTATGGGGGGGGGGGCTTTTTTGTGCTTTTTTAAGTTAACAATTTGCATGCACCATGGCTATATTTTGATTCATGCGTACTGGTGTGTCAGTTTTAATGGTTCCAAACTTATGAGGTTGATGTTTTCATCTTCAGCATTGTGTATTTTTGATTATATATAATACACCCGCATGTATCTATGTCTACATATCTATCTATATGTATATATTTATCTGCTTGCAGACATGGTATGCAAGCCTGGACCTTTACCCTGAGGAGATGTCTTAATATCAGGCTGAATGTCCTCAGGCCAATGGGCTTAGACAGTGAAAGCATATCATGGGGAATTACTGTTGGGAGGTTAAGATACTTAAAAAAAGAATAATATTCTTAGCCCAAATAATAATAAGGGGTCATTACCCTTACGTAGAAAATGTCAGAATGCCTCATTAATTATCGGTATTCTGACAGTCAGCACTGTAAATTAGCTTTAGCAAAGGTCTATTAACTTAAACTTTTATGCAATCTAAATGTCAAAATAACTTGACCAATTCATCTTCCAAGGGCGAAGTTTGCAGTGATCCTCTATGAGGATGCAAATTTGATCCTTTTCTCGTAACTTTTGTTAACTCTGATGTCTTCTTGTATGGAAGTATTTAATGTCATGAATGTTTGTTTTCCTCTTTAGACTAGGATCTAAATGATACTAGCTAAGAAAATGCAAGGAAGTCACAGCCAAGCTAGACCACTTTAAACATCTTGACGTAGAAGCCCATGTGAAATACAAAAAGTACTCTTTAAAGGCATACCAGTGTTTCAGCTACATGGCTTCTGAATGCCTGTCACTTTTTACTTTTTAAGTCTTTACGAGTACATTCAGGCCAATAAATCCAAACCTCACTCCCACTGACCTCTATTGCAGGAAGGTTAAGGTATTACACAGTGAACAGTCTATCTTGGCTGGATCTTTCAGTTTTTACTGAATGGTTTGTCTTTGTGACCTTTTAACTCTTTGGTTTAAATGATATTAGTTTCGATATTCTGAGGCTATAGTGCTTTTAACTACAGCAAGGAAATACAACTACTCCTTGGGCGTATTTGAACAGTTCAGAAGTTATTATAGCAAATGAAATGGAATAGTCATTACAACCTGAACAGGACTGTGAGTTTCAACTATTTTTTCCATTGGTGTGTCCGAGCCTCAGCTTTTGCTATTTTTAAAGTGTCACGGATAAACTTCGATGTTAAAGGTGAGCACATACTCTGTCCTGCTTAAATTCTTATTAGCCATCAATCACATTTAACAATGGCCAATGTATTAATGGTCACTCGATGTCAATAACCTCTTTACTGTTATTAGTAATGACTATGGCTTAAATGCCATCAGGGAAGTACTAAAAGTAAAGAAAATATTTGGTGGGAGAACAAACCAGTTAATTCTGGAAGTTCTACAGCTCATACTTGAAAATAATATATTTATGTGTAATGGTACATACTATAGGCAAAGACAGGGTGTGGCCATGGATACACCCTGTGCAAACTCAAACGCCAACCTAGTGTTGGCATACTGGGAAAAAATGAATGTCCTTATTAATGACCAATGGTGGAGTGACTATTTACTGCATTATGTTCGATTTTTGGGTGATGTTTATATTTTATGGCAACGTAGTGAGAATGAACTGACAAGGATTGTTAAGCATCTAGAGACAACCACTGATTTTCTAAGGTTTGTAGTAAAAAGTGATTTTAAATCTATAGACTTTTTGGATGTAAGAATAACCAGTGATGTAGGGACTGGTATGTCAACCTCTCTATATAAGAAAAATTGTTGGAGCAATCACTATCTAGAACTTTCAAGTATGCACCCTAGATGTACTTTTAAAAACATAGTAGTGGGACAGGGTTTATGTACATTGAGACTATGCACAGAAGAAGCCAACTTTGAAAAAGAGCTGGAGAGTTTACAGAACCATATGGTACAAAGGGGTTACACAAATAACCTGATGCAAGAGGGGTTAGAAGTAGTGAAGAGAGATAGAAAGGGTTTAACGTTAATGAGACACAAAGCCATGAGAACAACACAATGACACAAAATAGTAACATAGAAAGAAGTAGTAAAAATAGGCTTATGTTACAATATAGCAACAATATTAATGGGGTCTGCAAAATAATTAAACAAAATTGGAAAATCTTGTTAAGTGAGGATAGACTCAGAAATATAGTGGACAAAGAACCAAGCTTTGGTTTTAGATGCAACAGTAATCTGAAAGATATGTTGTGTAAAGAACCAGGAATGATAAATAAAACTATGTTAACATCAGAAAGAACATGTAGTTTTCCTTGTAGGCATTGCAAGACATGCTTCATGATTAATGATAAGAATAGCTTTGTTCACCCCATAAACGAAAAAGAATATATATTTAAGTTATATGCAGACTGCCATACGGAAAATGTGGTATATATAGCAATGTGTCACTCATGCCCCAGTTACTATGTAGGGAAAACTAATTGTAAATTGAAAATTAGAATACAACATCACTTGTACAGCATTATACAGAAATGTGAACAAAATGCTCTGTATGTGAATACGTCTAAGAATCCAACATACAGTTTTAAGTTCATGGTTATACAGGTTACTCATGTGAGTAGAAGGGGGGGGAAACAGTGAATGTCACTGAGTGCAATGAACTACACTGGATTATAGAACTAGCAGCAAACCATCCTCCAGGGTCGAATACATGTATACCTTTAAGACCACCCCTTAGGAAAAGGAGGGCAGTGAGATGATTGGTGGTTGTGTTTTTAAATGTATTTAAATAGATTTCATGAAAGCTGTTACATTGTGTGATGAAGGGTTATCCTGAAAGCACTCACAGTTTTACCACTATTTTACCTGTTTTTATGAAATAAAAGTTTGCATAGCCTGTTTGGACTCGACTGTTTTTTTGGACTTGCAAAAAAAGATATAATGATTTTTTTTTTTTTGCATTTTTAAAGGGGAACTTTCTTTTATATTATGTTGATATAAAACATTGATTTTAAGTCAGTGCTGAATTGGATGTTGCTAGTATCTGTTTCATTGGTGGCTCAGTAGTCTAATTATTAATGAATGGCATTATCTTTGTAACTGTTGTTTTCTCTGGAGGTCTGGACAACAGTAGTTCTCAGTGAAATAATTGCATTTTTAGTGTGCTAGGTGAGACAAAACACAGGAATGTACTAAACTAACATTTATGAGTGTGTGTGTGTGTGTGTGTGTGTGTGTGTGTGTGTGTGTGTGTGTGTGTGTGTGTGTGTGTGTGTGTTTGTGTGCATGTGTGTTTATTTGTGTGAGCACATCCCCCCCTAAAGTAAAGTGATTTTTCTATATGATTGCATGTTTCAGAGAGTAACAAGGGGTACAGCACACATAGACGTGTGGAGGCTATCCTGTGTATGTAACATTAAGTTTTCTGGTTTTAGTTTAACAAGCTTTTTATTGCTTCAGTAGTGCTACTTCCTTTGGATGTTTCTTTTAATAGAAGTTCCACTACATAGCATTGGAATGAAAGGACACAAAGGGATATGGTTGACCTTGTGAATGCCATTGCCAAGGCTGGTAAACTGTTTGCAGTTAAAGAGATCCCTTCCATTACCGTTTCACAATTGGCTTAGCTCATGGTGTCAAACCAGAGCACTGCAGGGCTTTTATACTTGATGCTTGGCCTCACCCCTCCTCAAAAGGGGTGTAACTAGTTTCTTTCCCCACTGCCATTTTAGTGTAGCTAAATTAATGCACATTCCAAACTAAATTATGCAGATAACAGTAAGGAGAAGCTGAGTTTCATCAAAGCCTATTAAAAAGCTAGACTGCCCAGAGGCTTACCCTTCCTTTGATGGATTAGGATGCATGTCATTACAGAGACATGGTTGAAAGACATGCCTTGCATTCCATAAATACTTGTTTACAGCACTGAATTCAGCCCAGTAAGCAAGGAGGTGGTCTAAGTCAATCTTTCAACCTTAGGGTTAAAGAAACAATATGTGAGCGTGAAGTACTCCTCACCCAAGTTACAATGCACAATACAAAGTACAGTTTTGTAGCACTCCATACAATGAAAAAAAATGTATCTACTGAGTGACCTAAATTGTCCTTCCACTGACAGCAAAAATATATATCAGCTAATACGTGGCCACAAAAATTAGACTTCACAAACTTACACAATGTTGAGCATATTCTATAACATCAACAAGGGCAAAAATGTTTATAAACTATCATCCTAGTTAACAACCATGACAGCAGTGCTAATTTAAATATTGTCCCACCATCTTTTCTTCTGACCATATTCCTCACATGCATTTAACCACACCTAGAGAAAACATCATCACCATCTTTTAATTTTTCTTTTTTTTTTAAGATGAAACATTTTTATTACATCATCACATATGATAAAGGCAATCATACATTTCTATAAATGAAAACAAACCATGTTGCATCATTTTAGTTGCAGACATTATACATCACAAACTATATTGACATAGTTTTTGTTGAAACATTATATATCACTTATAATCTAGTCATTCTCAGTCAGGCATCACATAGCTCATTTGAATCCTGCCTTCTTTTAGGCTGATAGATAGGTTCATAGATTAGTACTAGGCTAATTGCCCTTGCGAGCCATTTTAAGCCTAGCCAATTATCCCCTGTGAGATTCAAACCCTGTACCTTGTGTTTGTAAGGCAAACACCTTAACCATTAGGCCATCCTCCCAACTTCTTCTCTCCTTCTCTGAATGTATTGTTTCCATAATTCTGATTTATTTCTATGTAATTTGCACCTACCCTTTTCTAAAGATTCCAATTCCAGTTGTTTTATCTCTGTTATTATATTCACTACTACTAGTACAGTTGGTTTAGACTATGATTTCCATTTTCTAACCCTAATATGTTTAGGCAATTCTGATTCTGTATCATAGCTCAAAAAAATCATTTCTTTAGTTACACCAATTTGCAGACCCAGTATTTCTGACAGAGTAGTCTGCATTGAATCTCTAAAGTCTGCCAGCTCATTACACTCACAGAAAATATGTTCCCACTTACATCTTTCTGACCAATCACACCTCCAACATTTGCTGTCTACCTGAGGAAAATTTCTTTGGAGTCTATTTGGGGTATAAAAGTACCTATGTAGACACTTCCAAGCAAAGATTTTAAATCTTCTAGACTTTGTTGCATATTTGAGAGATATACTTATATCCCCCATTGCATATTTGTGATTTGTTTATCCAGTCTTTCTTCCCAATCCTTTCTAACCTCCTTTGATTGATTCTTATAGTTATCATGCAATATTTTATATGATCTACTAATTATTCCTTTTTTAACAGCAGTTCTGTTCTAGATTCTACTAAAAACTCTGCCAGTGCTGGTCCTTCATTTCAGATTCCTCTATTTCTTTCTCTTTGCCTATACTCTGATATCAATCCTTGATAGGGAAGGCAGTCTCTAGCCTGTAGTCCAAATAAATTCTTGGCCTATTCCCATTCTATTATCTTTCTCTCTAATTATTTGTTCCTAATTCCTTGGTTCTTTTGCCAGTTTTCTGCAATAAATTCCAGCCCCATCTTGCCTATGATCTGTATCCCTAATTGCAGCCATCCCTATCAGCAGAATCTCCTTTCTCCATTCCCTTGTTGGCTTAGTTCTTAGAATACTTTTGTGACTTTGTGAATATAATATTCCATATGGTTATTGTTATTCTCTTTAAGAAACTGCATCAAACATCCCAGTCTCTCCTTGTTTTTTGACCTCCCCCCCTGTTTTACCATCATCCCTTTCCACTTTGAATTATAGGTTTCTGCTTCTACTATGTATAGGAGCCTTAACTGTGTAGCTGTGAAATACCCCTTCAAATAAAGTAATCCGAAACCGCCCTCTTCTATTGGAAGAATCAACTTATCTCATTTGACTCTTGCCATCTTCCCCTCCCAGATAAAAGCCAACTCTTTATTAATTGTTATGCATAACCTCTCCTCTGCTTGATAAAAATATGTCTGATCTGTCTATAAAACTATAGGGACTAAAAACATTTTAACTGCTTGTATTATGCTATCCAAATCCATATAACAGAGCTTCTAGTTTCTCAGTTTTTGTATTATCTTTTGTTTAGTCTCTTCCCTTGTATCCTTAGCTGCCACACCAGAATCCTTTTTAATCCATGCTCCTAAGTATTTCATTTTATTGTGTCCTCATAAATATGTATATTACTGAACCAGTTCATGTGTTGATACATAATTTACAGCTACAGGAAAGGACATTTCAGTGTTGTGGAACATTCTGAGGCAGTTTCAAATCTTTTTGCAATCCAAAATTAATAAAGCTAAATTATCACCATCTTTAAGGATTTTTCAAATGGCAATGATGCTGACTTGAAAAATCTCTTTACAATCAACCTTAATCAACTGCTACTGAGTCTTACTCCACTGAACATTCTGGAAAATGTGTGGGGACAATGTTTTAGGCATTCATGATCTGCGCTACAGGAGGTCAGAATGGGTTGCTGTCTTTTCACATTCTGAATGTTGAGAGATCAAACTTTGATTGTTTTTCTTTTTTTTTTTAGTGATGGCTGTGTATGTCATCTTACCAGAATTCTGCTAGACAATCTTTGATGTTGCATGCTAAAGGAATGAAGTTTATGGACTGTTGTTGTTTGGAAAGTGTTTAGCAGATATGAGACTCTAGATTTTTGTTGCTGGATTTCTGGTTTTGGTCATGTGAATTCTGGACTGTCAGCCATGTTTGTGTTCATCAGCCCTTTTCTAACAGTGGTTTGAAATAGGCTGATGAACATCTTCAGGGCAGAATGTATCATATTTCAATGCACTCTTTAGATTGTACTATATTGTTTAAAGAGATAATTTCAACTAAGAAAGCTACCTTACAGGGATAATGTTGCACAATATCTCTATATTTTTACATTTTTAAATAATTACATTTTTTTCAGTCATGCCACTTGTAAAGTACTAAGCATTTAAAGCGTCAAGCTTCTTACATTCTGCCAGTGCAAAATTTTGAGGCAGACAAGATGAGAAAGACCAGAACAGACCCTCATGAATGGAAGCTGAATAAGGGGTCTTCTTGGAATTGATCCAGTTGTTGGAAATTCCTTAAGAAGATCTGTTTGCCTCAATTCAACACAAACAAATGAAGAAATTCTGCTCCAGGACTCCATACAAGCAGATGCTTTTTCATTCCCTTGGAATGGAATGATCCTCTGTACATTTCCATCTCTTCCACTGCTATCTAAAGTCTCTCTAAAGATTCAGAAGAGCTCTCAAGAAATCAATGTGGTGACTCTCTTTTGGGTCAGGCAGCAGAAGTTCTCCCTTCTTATGGAATCGGCCAAGGGCAGTTACCACTAGCTTCCTCAGACAAAGGTAAAGGGTGTTTGATATATCCCAACCACAATCAACTACAACTGACTACCTGGATGATTCAATTCTGATACTTTTTAGGCACCTTTTTTTTTTGAGGACATGCAGCAGGTGAAAAAATGGTAAAGAACCCTGTTACTAGAAAATCTTATATTGTTAAATGGAAAAGATTTGCTAGTTGGTGCCACACTAAGAACCAGACCCATTCAAGGTTTCTTTATCACCAGTTTTGCAATATTTGTGTGCATTTGAGGTCAAACCTGAACACTGCAGCACTCTGTGTGTGATCTAAACTTTAGCCACACTGTAGCAAGCAATTTACTATATTTTAAAATTAAAAATGTCCTTTTTTAACTAAAACCTGAAGACTGTAGCACTCCATTCAGGCAAGGTATAAACTGTAGCTACTGTTTGATACATTTGTAGCAAGGATTTTACTGCAGTTTAAAAAGAAGATTTTTCTTTTTTTTAACTAAAACATGAGTGATGTAATGCTCCATGCAAGCAGGGTACAAATTGTAACAACTGTAGCAAGGGGGCAGGACACATAAATGGGACCTGCATGGTTGGGGCAGGAAGGTGTAGATCTAACTGTAATAAGCTGATCACTTACAATGTAACAACTGGCTTATTATAGTACTTTTTGTTTTTTTTCTTTTTTTTTTTTGTTTGTTTTTTTTGTTTTTTTGCTTTTTTGCTCTTCACTTGAAGAGCTGAGAAAGTGGGGAGCTAGTTCATAGTACTGGTCCAGGGAACTGGCTGAACCAGTTATGCTTCTAACCACAAAGATCTCCTAAATGCAACCTAAGAAACAAATACTTTCAGCAACCTCAAAAACACACATCGTTGTCAGCATCCACCATGAAACATCCATCTAAGAGTCACAGTGACTCATAAGTCTATAAGGCAAACCTCCACACAGTTCAATAACTTAGTCATAGCTGACTCTATAGTGAGACACATAGATGCACCACTCACAAGGCTGTGCAAACAGAGGATCACAATCATTTGCTTATAAGGCACAAGAATTAATCACATCATACATGCACTCATGTCCCTGCATCACAAGCACACTTCTGACACAGTCATTATACATTTAGATGTAAATGAACTAAGCTGTACATCCATAGACTATATGAAGAGGGACATGATGGAGCTCTCAGAATATGTATCTGAAGAAGGTATGACCCTTGCATTTAGCAGTATTTGATCATCACTTAGAATGATGCCACAAAATGATCAAAAGTTAAAGGACTTCAACAATTAGCTTAGATCCTGTTGTCATTCTAAGAGGGTACAGCTTGGGAGGAGATGCTAGACAAACTAAATTGCTTTTCCAGGGATGGTCTGCACCACTTCCCCCAAGCCTTCTGTATGCTGGCAAAAACTTTGTCCACATCCATAGTGCTTTTATTTGGGCAATATCAATCTTCTAAAGTCTTCAACATAACTGAACAGAATCAGGACATTAAAATATTATGCTCATTGATAGGAGCCTTAAAAAAAACCTCCACACCCTCCAAGCACTATTTACCCTGGAAATGCAAATTTATGAATTTGTCACAGAGACCTAGTCCAAGACCAGTGAAAGCAGCGGTTCATTGGATGGCTTCAATGTCTATCACTTGTGTAGGTCTACCACATTAGAAGTAGGTACTAAAAATGGAGATGGTGCTATATTCTTAAACCATCATCTCACCTCCAGAGTAGTAAGACAAGATAATACCATGGAATGCCTCCATGTCCGACTTAGCATGAACAAAGTCCCAAATGACATCATAGCTAATAACAGGACCCTCTCTATTTCTTACTTAGCCCATACCTAACCAATATGGAGTCCCTATGCATTAAGCCGAACACCGTTCTACTAGATGTTCAATAGATCATTGCTGCAGTAGCCACTTCTTCCCTTAGGAATATAGCATAACCTCCACCTTTAGTGCCTACTTCTAATACAGTGGACCTGAACAAGTGGTAGGCGCTGAAGCCCTCCACTGAAGGGGCCATAATAAGAAAGGTAAAGTTAGGTATAGATATACTATCATACCACAAAAATGGAAGACTTAAACATCACCAAACAAGTATGCCCAGAAACTTCTGGGATTCATACATGCAAATTTGCTGGACCAGTTAGTCCTCACCTCAAGCAGGGGAGATACAATCTTGGAACTGAACCATAGCAATATGAGAT
Source organism: Protopterus annectens (assembly GCF_019279795.1). Lineage (NCBI taxonomy): Eukaryota > Metazoa > Chordata > Ceratodontiformes > Protopteridae > Protopterus > Protopterus annectens. Next base: position 867,845,148 of record NC_056725.1, on the reverse strand, counting down.
AGCTCTGTTCCCTGCCTATTGTAACCTCTTCCCTGGTAAAATCTGATCACAAGACAGTAATGTGCACCTTAAGAGAGAAGCCTGAAGTATCCTCCAATACTGTAGTACCTAGAGACTACGCAAAGGCTAATCTGCTAAAACTGAATCAAGACCTGACTAAATCCAAAAGCTCCTTTCACCTCTGTGATCTCACTGCTTACATGGAGGCAATTAATACCATGGTGTATGAACATGTAAATAGCTGCACATTGCACAGATGCATCTGCCCCCTCTGAAATAAATATAATGCCAACATTCAAAACTAACCCCCTGCAGTGGAACTCTAATATAAACAGGCTCTATATCAAAAGAAAAAAAATAATTTCTCACAAAAGTAAATCTAACTCAGCCAAACAGCCACCCATTTGAAAGATAACTACATAGCCTTCTTTAACTATGCTAGACATCTGGGAAACAATGCTCACCACTGCATAGAGTTAATAGTACATGACATCACATACTTAGACCCAGAGGACATAGCCAATCCACTAGCAGAAAAATTCAGTTCTACCTTCAGCTCATGTATCCTCCAATATTCTCAGGTCAAGTACCAGCATCCACCCTCCTCCTCAAATCTCATCTTAACAAGTTCTCAATGCACTGTCTAAGGGCAAGAACACTACATCTATGGGGCTAAATAACATGGCAGGTTGCATACTGGAAAGCTTGAAACAAGACTTGTGAGACCCCTTACAGAGGCTATCCAACTGGATGAATGGAGGAATGCAACATCTCTTTTATGTTGGAAATAGTTCCATAAGAAAACAATGACACCGCATCTCTAAATATATATGTTATATCATAAACATTTCAATACAATAATTCTATACATACTGTCCTATAAGATGAAATGTGACAGTCATTATTCTTGACACAATATAAAATACTATGACATATAAATTTTTATTATTCAAAAGTCAAGCAATGCTACTCTCACAATTTTCTCCCTCAGGAGTTCCTATCCAAAGTTATGCCTTCCAAATAGCCCTACAATGTTCCAAACTCCACATTTACTCCTCTGTTATAATATAGTCTTACTTTTTGCCACTCTCATTTTCTGCCTGTGTTCTTCTTCTGTGCACAACAACTGATTGTACAGGTTTATATTATTTGTTCCTGTTTTTCTCTGTTCTGTTGAGGATTACCTTTCCATCCTTTTGATATTAAGCTTCTTAGAAATTTGAGAGAAAATAGTATTTGATTTTTCTCTTTCTTCTATCCATGTTATTCCCTTATGCCTAAGAGTTGTAATATCCATGTGCTAGGTACGTTTACCACATACCCTTCTCTACTTTTCCATACAGAACCCCCATAAAAAATGTATAACTCTTCTGCATTCCCCAAAACATATTAAGATTATCTGCTTCTGCACTTCCACATCTCCAACATTCTCTTCGCCTCTGCCATTCCAGCAAAATCTGCATCATTGTGCTAAACCATCTCTGCAGCCACTGCATATATTGGCCCAAAGTTATTGGGATCACTTTCAGCTTCATTATTCTTTTCAAGCTCTCATTTCATGTAAAAAACAATGGTTAGACCACAGCTGAAGATATAAAAATGGAATTCTACACACCAGGAAATAAATCACCTGCGTGCACAGTAGTGCCCTTTATAAAACCAAAAGTTGTGACTGAGATGTAGTAGTCAAAGTAGGAAACAATTCACTTGCAGTTTCTCTCCAGCTGCCCTTTATTAAACAAAAGTAAGCGCTTTCGCGATCTAAATCAACTAATCGCTTCTTTAGACTCATAAAAAACAGTTAAAACAATGATATTTAAAATATGCTTCAACCAATGAAAACACATATAGAATTATGACATAGACTAATTAAAGTTACATACATCAGTATATCAATTTGCCTTGTATTCTGCATAAAATAAAATAAAATATGCATATAACAAACACATTTATGTAGTAATCCATATTATTCAGTGTTTTAGTGGTCTAGATTTTAAAATAGGTTTCAAGGAAACAGCGTTGTTCAATCCAGGAGACCTATCTGCCTGAAGTAATAAAATCCATCTTTGTTCTGCTTCCGCTACTTATTCCTTATATCACCTCCTCTCTTACTTTTGTTTATTATTTCTAAAACCATGAAATTAAAAATACGCTTCCTATCTTCCTCTTCCACATGTTTTGCTAAAGCACTTGTGTCTTTTTTTATTTTTTATGTCTCTGAGGTGTTCAAGGATACGTTCTTTTAGACACCTATTGGTTTTGCCTATATAAAAGGCATGACATACAGTGCAGAAGCTGAAGTAAACCAAGTTTTGTGTTCTACAGTCATCATAAAAATCTATATCAATTATAAATCCTAGTATAGGATGTTTATATGTAGATTTATTATATAGATAATCACATGCTGTACAATTTCTGAAAGGAAAAGTCCCCTGCCTATCTGATTGTATCATTCCTTCATTGTTTCTAAATCCAAACAAAAGCTGGGTCTATCTTCTAGCAATTCTCTCAGATCAGGATCTGATAATAAAATATTCCAATTCTTCTCGAAAATATTGCAGAACCTTCTGATGTCACTCGAATAAGTTATGGGGAAATCTAACTTTAGAATCATGGCCTTCCTTGCTTTTGACTTCTTCTATAGTATTTGAAAAGAACGGTTTGCATCTCCCATCCCTATTTTCAATAGTATATTTAGAGCTTTCATTTATGTCTTTATTACTATAGCCTCTTTTTAAAAGGTCTTTCTCCAGTATAGTCATTGTCTCCACAATGCCTTTGTCTGTATTATGTAAGCGGCTTATTCTCATATGTTGTCCTTTTACTACATTTTTATGTACAAATGTTGAGTGCATACTATTCTTATGCAGAATGCTATTTCTCCATGTAGATTTTCTATACGTCCCTGTTGTAAGTCCATCTAAGGCTGTTTTCTTAACCAGGACATCTAGGAACTCAATAGAGTCCCTAGAATGTTGACTGGTAAATTTTAAAAAATCAGTGGTGCTATGTAAATACTCCACCATCTCTTGCAGCTCTTCACTAGTACCATCCCACAACAGGAAGATGTCATCTACAAAATGTATGTACCATATAATTTTACCAGCATGCTTATTGCTAGTGCTTAGTGTGTGATCTTTCTCCCATGCAGCCAATACTAAGTTGGCGTAGCTGTTTGCACAAGCCATGCCCATTGCTACGCCAACTTTCTGTAGGTAAAACCTGTCATTAAATATAAAGACATTATTTTCCAAGACAATATCAAGTAGCTCACATATCATATTAATCTTAGTACTCTGGAAGATTTGTTTCAAGGTCAGAATATCACGTATTTTCTCAATACCCCATTTGTTCGGTATCACTGTGAATAGTGAAGTGACATCCATTGTCACGAACATATAATTTCTTTTAATGTTCCTAGTCTTGTTATATAGCAATTGCAGAAATGCCTTTGTATCCCTTAGTATAGTCTCACATGATTTTAGTACTATTTGTAAATTTTGTTCAATGTATATTGAGATGGCTTCTGTGGCCCATCCTCTACTGCAGGGGTGGGCAAACTTTTTGATTCGTGGGCCACATTGAGTTCTAACATTTAACAAAGGGGCCGGAACAGGAGCAGATAGATGGCATGCTTTGAAAACATCACCTCATTGGGGGAAAAATACACATCTTGGGATATGGAGAAAACATGTGCTTTAATTTCCAATGAAAATGAAGAAAAGCATTACAATAAAATCTCTGACTTCGAAATGAGTCTTTACACACTGAAAATCAAATAAATGACCATTTTATTTTAAAGCACTGATAGTTCTGTTATCCTTCAGGATATCACCATCACTCTCCTCCTGACTGTCTTTTTTTTTTTCAAAAACGGTAGGAGATGCAGATGTACTTGTCCTGTTCCTTTTATTCAATTTGTTTCCCCGGTGCCAAAAGTCAACAATGACCAGTGCAAGGACGAAACAGTTGCAGCAAGATAGTCTGTGAAGCGTTATATTTGATCTGCGCGTACTGTTTATTTTAACAACGTGCGTATCACGGAGACACACACATTTTAATGGGAGCAGTGTTGTTGGTCTCCTTTTTTAGCATCAAAGTCTGGAGTTAGTTTTGTTGTGGCGATTCTCAGGATGAATCTGAGGTGTAGGTCTGTTAACTTGGATCTGTGGCTGGCTTTGTTGATGTTCATGACGCTGAAGGTCTGTTCACACATGAAGGTAGAGCCGAACAAAGCCAATATATCTAGAGTGCGCCATCTAGTGAGGAAACATCAGAATTGCAGGGGAAATAAAACATTAACAAGGTTAATTTATTAAATTTTTTCAAGTTTGGCGGGCCGAATCAAAACGTTTAACGGGCCGCATGTGGCCCCCGGGCCGTAGTTTGCCCATGCCTGCTCTACTGGATACAATAGGTCTCATAGGGGGCTGTGTGATGTCTATGGATTTTAGGTAGACCATATATAATGGGTATAGTTGGATGTTCTATCTGAAAATAGTCAAATAATTCCTCTGATACATAATTAGTAATCAATAAGTCAAAAATATATACAGATATCCTATCAATTATACCTTGTACTTGTCCCTCATTTAATTCAACATAGGTTCCTGTATCATTCAAAAGTTCCATCATTTTCTTATAATAAAAAACCTTATCCACTACTACTACACTGCCCCCCTTATCAGTGGGCCTAATTTCAATGCTGTGAGAATCCTTTAATTCTGACAATGCTTCAGTTTCTAACTTTCTCAAGTTATAAAATCCAGGTGGAAGATTTTTGCCATGCATCTCTCTAATTTCATGTTCACACACATTAATAAAAGTTTCAACTGTGCGATGTATCTTGGCTACAAAGGCACTAGATTGTTAATTGGTAATTAATATATCTAGCTTTTCTTTAACTGATGCGCAAGCCTCATTGTTAAATAGAGGCCTGAACTTTATTCCAGCACAGAAAACAGTATTAACTGATTTATTAAAAGAGCTGAAGTTATTTTCTCGTAACCTAACACTTAAAACTATGTTCAAAAGAAGTGTTTTTGATAATATGTTTAAACAACCTAGTGCCTTTGTACCCAAGATACATCCCACAGTTGAAACTTTTATTAATGTGTGTGAACATGAAATTAGAGAGATGCATGCTAAAAATCTTCCACCTAGATTTTATAACTTGAGTAAGTTAGAAACTGAAGCATTGTCAGAATTAAAGGACTCTCACAGCATTGAAATTAGGCCAGCTGATAGGGGGGGGGGCAGTGTAGTAGCAATGGATAAGGTGTTTTATTATAAGAAAATGATGGAACTTTTGAATGATACAGGAACCTATGTTGAATTAAATGAGAGACAAGTACAAGGTATAATTGATAGGATATCTGTATATACTTTTGACTTATTGATTACTAATTATGTATCAGAGGAATTATTTGACTATTTTCAGATGGAACATCCAACTATACCCATTATATATGGTCTACCTAAAATCCATAGACATCACACAGCCCCCTATGAGACCTATTGTATCCAGTAGAGGATGGGCCACAGAAGCCATCTCAATATACATTGAACAAAATTTACAAATAGTACTAAAATCATGTGAGACTATACTAAGGGATACAAAGGCATTTCTGCGATTGCTATATAACAAGACTAGGAACATTAAAAGAAATTATATGTTCGTGACAATGGATGTCACTTCACTATTCACAGTGATACCGAACAAATGGGGTATTGAGAAAATACGTGATATTCTGACCTTGAAGCAAATCTTCCAGAGTACTAAGATTAATATGATATGTGAGCTACTTGTTATTGTCTTGGAAAATAATGTCTTTATATTTAATGACAGGTTTTACCTACAGAAAGTTGGCGTAGCAATGGGCATGGCTTGTGCAAACAGCTACGCCAACTTAGTATTGGCTGCATGGGAGAAAGATCACACACTAAGCACTAGCAATAAGCATGCTGGTAAAATTATATGGTACATACATTTTGTAGATGACATCTTCCTGTTGTGGGATGGTACTAGTGAAGAGCTGCAAGAGATGGTGGAGTATTTACATAGCACCACTGATTTTTTAAAATTTACCAGTCAACATTCTAGGGACTCTATTGAGTTCCTAGATGTCCTGGTTAAGAAAACAGCCTTAGATGAACTTACAACAGGGATGTATAGAAAATCTACATGGAGAAATAGCACTCTGCATAAGAATAGTATGCACTCAACATTTGTACACAAAAATGTACTAAAAGGACAAAATATGAGAATAAGCTGCTTACATAATACAGGCGAAGGCTTTGTGGAGACAATGACAATACTAGAGAAAGACCTTTTAAATAGAGGCTATAGTAATAAAGACATAAATGAAAGCTCTAAATATACTATTGAAAATAGGGATGAGAGATGCAAACTGTTCTTTTCAAATACTATAGAAGAAGTCAAAAGCAAGGAAGGCCATGATTCTAAATTAAGATTCTCCATAACTTATTTGAGTGACATCGGAAGGTTCTGCAATATTTTCGAGAAGAATTGGAATATTTTATTATCAGATCTTGATCTGAGAATTGCTAGAAGATAGACCCAGCTTTTGTTTTAGAAACAAGAGATCTTTAAAAAGGCAACTCTGTTATAGATTTAGAAACAATGAAGGAATGATACAATCAGATAGGCAGGGGACTTTTCCTTGCAGAAATTGCACAGCATGTGATTATCTATATAACAAATCTACATATAAACATCCTATACTAGGATTTATAATCGATATAGATTTTTATGCTGACTGTAGAACACAAAACTTGGTTTATTTCAGCTTCTGCACTGTATGTCATGCCGTTTATATAGGCAAAACCAATAGGTGTCTAAAGGAACGTATCCTTGAACACCTCAGAGACATAAAAGATAAAAAAGACACAAGTGCTTTAGCAAAACATGTGGAAGAAGAAGATAGGAAGCGTATTTTTAATTTCATGGTTTTAGAAATAATAAACAAAAATAAGAGGGGAGGTGATATAAGGAATAAGGTAGAGGAAGCAGAACAAATATGGATTTTATTACTTCAGGCAGATAGGTCTCCTGGATTGAACAACGCTGTTTCCTTGAAACCTTTTTTAAAATCTAGACCACTAAAACACTGAATAATATGGATTACTTCATAAATGTGTTTGTTATATGCATATTTTATTTTATTTTATGCAGAATACAAGGCAAATTGATATACTGATGTATGTAACTTTAATTAGTCTATGTCATAGTTCTATATGTGTTTTCATTGGTTGAAGCATATTTTAAATATTGTTTTAACTGTTTTTTATGAGTCTGAAGAAGCGATCAGTTGATTTAGATCGCAAAAGCGCTTACTTTTGTTTAATAAAGAGCAGTTGGAGTGAAACTGCAAGTGAATTGTTTCCTACTTTGACTACTACATCTCAAGTCACAACTTTTGGTTTTATAAAGGGCACTACTGTGAAGCTGCAGGTGATTTATTTCCTGGCGTGTAGAATTCCATTTTTATATCTTCAGCTGTGGTCTAACCATTGTTTTTTTCATTTTTTCTCTTGAGGTGTATACCAGGCGTTTACCCAGCTTTTGTATTCTTTCACTTGTCTCATTTCATGTAGCTTTAGAAAGTCCACCCTTTTCTTTTCATACCTGTCTTAGTCTTGGTTCCCCTTCTCCTTCTTGTATTATTGCCTGTTTAACTCTGCATAAAGTGCTCCACATTTATATGTTTCAGGTCGTTCCCTTTCCCATTCAATGTAATCCTATGGTCTCCTTCACCTTCCTTCACCATCCTCCTAACCCTTGACTCTTTTCTTTTTTAAACATTGTATAACTGGCATCTGCAAGTGTTCATAATGAAGCCACCCACATTCCTTTATGCCAAATCTGTCTTTAGTTTTCTGCCACTCCAGAAGCCTCCCAAAGTAGCCTCTTGATGGGTGGAACAATCAGGTCTTGCATATAATTAATTTCTCATGACTGCCATGTCTTTCAGTGCACGTGTTTACCCTGGGTTTTCATTTTTGTGCTGTGGAGCATGCTCTTTTAACTTCATAATTTATCTCAGTGATTCCAATTTCATCAAAACACTACTTGTCAAAGTATAAGACTCCCTTCTCTTACTTTAACTGTTCCTTTACTTCATGTAATATACTCCCACAATTTCAACCTGCTTTGATTTGTCCATTTCGCAGTGTTTCATTTCCTGTTAGTCTACGCAGCTACAACCATACTATACTCCATCACAAATTTACTTCAGAAGACAGTTTATGTAATCAAGAACTTAAGTACATCAGCAAAGATGGGCTTTTCTCAGCTTTTTAGTTTTAGGAAAGGAATTAATATATTTTTGGCTGCCTGTAGTTTCCTCTTTTCCACCTACTCTACTACAGAAAATTACCTTCTTACTACATCAGATCTGATGAAGTTTGATATGATTCAAATGAAAGCGCTCATATATTGTTCATTAAAGTTTTGGTTTTAGTCAGTTGCCATTTGGACATTGCATTTTTTTTTTTGATTTAACAAGATAGTCTTGTTATTTTGAAATGAAGCAAATCTGGTCCTGCTTTATTAATTAAAATCAAGAATGACTTTCAACATCTTTGGAAATGAGAAAGCTATAGCCAATTAATTGTAAATGCAAAGTAAAATGTCATTCTCTCATTTGATACTCTTATAGGCTCAGAAATTGTACCCTATCAAAATATTTGAAACTCCAAACATTTCAGTGACACATGTTAAGCAATACAAATGCTCAAGGGTGTAGCTAGATTGTAGTTCTGCTTAGATTTTTGCTCAACCAGAAACTAGCCTGATATACTAAACTCGTCTGTACCTCTGTTGACTATGGTTGAAAGGACAATGTCTCATAAGGTTGTACATTTCAGCTTTACAGAGAAATCATATGTATCTTATTTCTCTACCATTATCTGCTAACCATCAGCTCTCCCATCCTCTGGATCCATAATACAAGTAGCCATCAGGGATTTTGTGGTTCTCTTCCTGACTCTGCCCCAGCATGTTTAATATAAACAGCAGCACCACTGCTTAGGCATTGTGTGTTCTCCTCTGCTATGTGCATACCCCCCTGACACACACACACACACACACACACACACACACACACACACACACACACACACACACACACACACACACACACAAACACATATCAGGGCCATCATTAACATTTTGGCCTCTCCTAATTTACACCAAGTGAAAAGTATGGAAGGCAGATGAAAATAATACATTTAAATATTAATTTATTAACTTCTAAATTGAGAAGAAAATATGTGCTAAAATTTATTAAAAATGTATTTATTTATTTATTTGCTTATGCTTATCTGGAAAGTCTGTCTAAGAACCTAAAGCTCCAAAACAAGGATATACATCTTCTTCTTCTTCTTCTTCTTAAGGCTGCTCCCATTATGGGTTGCCACAGCAGATCAACTGTCCTCTGCATCTTGCTCTGTCACACCAACCGCCTGCATGTCCTCTCTCACCACATCCATAAACCTTACCTTAGGCCTTCCTCATTTCCTGTTACTTGGCAGCTTCATCCTTAGCATCTTTTTCCCAATATACTCTGCATCCCTCCTCAGCACATGTCCAAACCAATGTAATCTTGCTTCTCTGGCTTTCTCTGCAAACCTTCCATCCTGGGCTGACCCTCTAATATACTTATTCCTAATCCTGTCCATCCTCGTCACACCCAGTGCAAATCTTAACATCTTCAACTCTGCCACGTCAAACTCTGACTCCTGCCTTTTTGTCAGTGCCACTGTCTCCAACCCGTATAACATAGCTGGTCTCACTACCCACTTATAGACCTTCCCTTTCACTCTTACTGGTACTCGTCTGTCACAAATCACTCCTGTCACTGTTCTCCACCCACTCCATCCTGCCTGTACTCTCTTCTTCACCTCTCTTCCACACTCACCATTACTCTGAACTGTTGATCCCACCTTCACCACCTCTACTCCCTGCATCCTCACCATTCCTCTGTCCTCCCTCTCATTCACACACATATATTCTGTCTTAGTCTTGCTGACCTTCATTCCTCTTCTCTCTAGAGCATATCTCCACCTCTCCAGGGTCTCCTCCACCTGTTCCCTACTCTCACTACAGATCACAATGTCATCTGCAAACATCATAGTCCACGGGGACTCCTGTCTGATCTCTTCTGTCAACCTGTTCATCACCATTACAAATAAGAAAGGGCTCAGAGCTGATCCTTGATGTAATCCCACTTCCACTTTAAACGCATCCATCACTCCCACCGCAGACCTCACCGCTGTCACACTACTCTCGTACATATCCTGTACCACTCTTACATACTTCTCTGACACTCCCGACTTCCTCATACAATACCACAACTCCTCTCTAGGCACCCTGTCATATGCTTTCTCTAAATCTACAAAGACACAATGCAACTCCTTCTGACCTTCTCTGGACTTCTCCATCAACACTCTCAGAGCAAACATCGCATCTATAGTGCTCTTTCCTGGCAAGAAACCATACTGCTGATCACTAATCATCATGTCCCTTCTTAACCTAGCATCCACTACTCTTTCCCATAACTTCATACTGTGACTGATCAGTTTAATCCCTCTGTAGATACTACAGCTCTGCACATCACCCTTATTCTTAAAAAATTTAAACGATTTCATTAAACAATCTAGTTAAAAACTCCACTGCCATTTCACCTAAACACCTCCATGCTTTCACAGGTATGTCATCTGGACCAACAGCCTTTCTGTTCTTCATCCTCTTCATAGCTATCCTTACTTCCTCCTTGCTAATCCATTGTACTTCATGATTCACTATCCCTACATCATCCAACCTTCTCTCCCTCTCATTCTCGTCATTCATCAGCCCCTCAAATACTCTTTCCAACTCCTCAACACACTCTCCTCACTTGTGAGTACATTTCCCTCATTATCCTTTATCACCCTTACCTGTTGCACATCTTTACTAGCTCGGTCCCTCTGTCTAGCCAATCGGTACAGGTCCTTTTCTCCCTCCTTAGTGTCCAACCTTTTATACAACTCTTCATACACCTTATCCTTAGCCTTTGCCACCTCTCTCTTTGCCATGCACCTCATCTCCTTATACTCTTGTCTACTTTCTTCATCTCTTTGACAATCCCACTTCTTCTCCGCCAACCTCTTTCTCTGTATACTCTCCTGTACTTCTTTATTCCACCACCAGGTCTCCTTGTTCTCCTTCCTCTTTCCAGATGTCACACCAAGCACCCTTCTAGCCATCTCTCCTACTATCTCTGCTGTAGTTACCCAGCTATTCGGTAACTCTTCACTGCCACCCAGTGCCTGTCTTAATTCTTCCCTGAACATCACCTCACAATTACCCTTTTTCAATTTCCACCATTTGATCCTTGGTGCTGCCCTCACACTCATCCTCCTCTTTTTGATCACCAATGTCATCCTACAAACCACCATCCTATGCTGCCTAACTACACTTTCCCCTGCCACCACTTTACAGTCTCCAATCTCTTTCAGATTGGCCCTTCTACATCATCCTCCACTCTTGTATGTCACCCTATGCTCCTCCCTCTTGTTAAAATACATATTCATCACAGCCATGTCCATCCTTTTTGCAAAATCCACTACCATCTGACCTTCTGCATTCCTTTGCTTAACACCACACCTATCCATCACTTCCTCATCCCCTCTGTTCCCTTCACTAACATGCCCATTGAAATCTGCTCCAATCACCAGTCTCTCACCCTTGGGTACAGTCATCACCACTTCATCCAACTCACTCCAAAATTTTTCTTTCTCATCCATCGCACACCCAACTTGTGGAGCATATGCACTAACAACATTCATCATTAAACCATCAATTTCCAGCTTCATAAACATCACTCTATCCGACACTCTTTTCACCTCCAAAACACTCTTAGCATACTGTTCCTTCAGGATAATGCCTACACCATTTCTCCTCCCATCCACACCACGATAAAACACTTTGAAACTGCCTCCAATACACCTAGCCGTCCTCCCCTTCCATCTTGTTTGACAATTTAAGAGAAAAAAATCTCACACCCGTTATTTACAAAGTGTTTCAAAGCACATAGTTAACAAATATTATTTAAAAAGCATACCAGATTAAGAAAATCCATGTTTTTAAGATATTGTGAGTAGAATCAAAAATAATCTATATTAATAGACTTGTATAGTATTCATACTGGAGTTAGGATTGCATAGCTCAAACTGTAAGCGTGGTAGAGTGGCATAGTTTATTAGTTGCCAAGTGATATTTTAGAGCATATCTGAATTTTTGCAGGTTATTTAAAAGCCTAATGGGGTCTGGAAGATTGTTCCACGGCAGAGTATATTTTTTATGCTGTGAGTAGTTGGAAAATGGCAATATATTGAGTAAGTTCAAGCCAGTTAAGGGTATTGAGCACCCTGCAGTGATGGAACCAGTTTAGGAGGCTTCAGGATAATTTGCTAATTTTGTTATAGGTGCCGTCTATCTTTTTCGTGGAAGAGATGACATTTGTGAATATTGCTAAGGCATATAGGGGGATAGGAAGAAGAAAGGTGACAACTTTTTTTTTTTCATTTTAATTACTAGGTAGGTGCTTTGCTCTGTAAAGACAGTTTAGTTTGCAGTGTGTCATTTTGACTGCAGAGCTAACCTGTTACCTATGATAACTCCTAGTAATTTTGTGTTGGTGCTGTTGTCATTTTTTGTGCCGTTTGTGGAGATATATTTTAAGACCAATGTTGTTTTGATTTATGTTTTTAGGAAGTTTGGTTTTCTTGTGGGTTTAAGAGTAACTGAGATTTATTAGCCAGTTTTCTAGAGAGGTGAAACCTTCCTGTTTCATGGTTTCTAAGGTGCGAAGATTTGGGGCTGAGCAAACTGAAGTTGAGCCATGAGCATATTGCATTATGGTGGCACATTTTGATTTTTTCTGCATGTCATTAATGGAAATATTGAAAAGTATTCACCCAAATATGGAACCTTAGGGACTCCCGTAGTGATTGAAAGGAATGTAGAATTGTTGTCATTCCATATAAATGCAAAAAACAGATAGTGCATATTTACAAAATACTAGAAATCTCTACTAGAAAAAGTTGATGTATACCAAAAACAAATGAGGGATGGAGTTCATCTGATCTGTAGGCAGCCTGGTACTTCAGTTAACTGAAGGGAAGGACATACTCATTAACAGGATGCTAATCATATGTTGTGTCAATTAAGTGTTTGGGAAGCACCCCAAATATGGAAACATATGTGATAACATAAAGACTCACAATGCCACACCACCATGTGTATACACAGTCCCAAACACTTGCATACAACAGTCTTGTGGGCAGGACATTCTATGTTTGGAATATGCACTGCATCTCCCATCGTGGTATGTATGATAATTGGTCTTTTCCCAAGGCCACACCATTGAAGAGGTGGTATAATGATGCCACATGCTGCTGTGTACTGTTACAACTAGTCCACTGAATTCCATGTGTGTATCTTTATTCTGTTATTATGTACACGAAGGCAGTTCAGCAAATAACATTGTATGCTGTGGACACACAGCTATATGCCCGATAGTATATTGCAAGATATAGCAACCAACAAACACTAATTTATATGCCTTATTCTGTGCTGTAGCATGCATATCTCATCTGCATCTCATTATTTGTTGTATTCCACAGTACTGGCATTAGTGCTTTGTACCATTTGGAGCTGCAGTTATTCTGTTTCAAAGCTATATGTTCATCCTCTGTGCGGGACACTAGGAAACATTATAGTGCACACAAAGTACAATGCAATGTGGACCATTTACATTTATTTTGATATTTATATACATTTCTTGCTCAATGAATACATATGCCTATTATCACTGTGCATTGAATTTAGATAGTGTGGTTACAACACTGTATGGTTAGTATGCCTTTTATATGTCATGTAGTTAACATCTGTCCAGCTGTACCTACT
>NC_056725.1:867791176-867826176 GCF_019279795.1 Protopterus annectens | reverse complement strand
AATGGCACTGATGTCCCCCCCCAAAACAGAAACATGTAAGTGGTTATTAAAAGAGAAATTTATATAAGAAAGAGAAATTAGGGACTACACATAAAGGCTGGTTGTTTATCATGCTTTCTGAATTTATGCTAAACATGCAGCTATTAAACATCAAAATGTTTATACATAAAAAATTGTGTCAACAGCATTCAAACGTGGCTTCAAAAAGTAAATACAGTAAAGCAGCATTTTTGCATGGTAAATCCCTCAACCCCAGCACCCCTACACTTCTGACCACCTAAATATATTAACCTTCATTATATTTCTGCATAATGTTGAATAAGAAATGGGAGCTGATTTAAAGTAATTGACTATTCCCATTTATTCAGGGTGATATTCACTGTGAATTCCAAACTTGTATCAGATAATGCATCAGATTAGTATGATTGGTGAATCTTAACTAAGCAGAATGTTAATAGCAAAATATAGTATTCAATGGGAAATAGTCAGATTAGGACATTTAAAAAGATGTAATAAGGAAGAAAAAATATGTAGATTATGGCCAAACATCAGACACTGTAAAGTAAAAATTGAAAAGACTATGTGGAAAAGAAGGGAATGCTATAAAGTACAAAATGGTTTTATGGGATGCTTGGATGGCAGGTTTAAAATGGAAAGATTTTGAGAAATAAGCAATGGACTGAAATCATATTCAGAGGACAAACATCAGGGAACATTCTGTGGAGTTTATTAATGGAGACTTATCAGTTAAAGAAAATTAATTCTTAAGATAATGGAAGAAAGAAAATGTATTGTGACAGCTGTTCATAAATTCCTTGATACTAGGCAAGCAGTCATCAGACAATAATCAGCCTAGCCAGAACACCCAGCATCAGAAGTTACTTCCTGCCTCAAGGAGGGCCATATTAGATTGACCTAACGAGAAATGTGAGGGACCATCCAATTGTCTAAGCTATTTTTGAGTGTAGTTATAGGAATAAATTAGCTAGTTATATACATAATACATCTTGATAAGAACCTGTCACACCAACATGCCTTATTAATTTGTTTATAGAGACTGGGTAAATTTACCCATGTGCTTGATAAATTATTAGTTTTAGAAAGACATAGTAGGACTTGGAGGGTGGGGTCTTTCATGGATCAAAAGCCAGTCATAGATCACTGCAGTGGAGTCTACAGGAAACCTAATGAAGAGATGGGGGGGGGGGTGGGCAGACAATTGGTATAGATAAATTAGAAACTTGAGGCTGGTGACTTTTCTTGGTTAGAAACTTTGGACATCTGACATCTGTCTAGTTGAGTGATATGTTTTGGTAAATGTATAATAAAGGGTATAAGCTATACGGATATACTTCAAAAGTTCAAAGTTTCAAAATTTCAAGCTTCAATATGATCAAAGTTTTGAAACTTCAAAAACATAATAAAAAAATAAAAACATTTTTTTTTTATATGCACCACCCCCCATACCCCGAGATTGCACTACAGTGAGGTAAATTATAAATTTCCTGCTCCACGCTGTACGACGATTTCCATTCAAAATGTTCAAAGTTTCAAAACTTCGATCTTATTGTCTCGGCCTTTTGAAGTTCAAAGTTTTGAAACTTCGATCTTCTGAAGAGGATGCAATCTATACACCTTTTCTCTATTACTCATAGTTACATTGCACAACAGATGAAAGAGCAACTGTCCCCACTGGTTTCTCTTATTTGAAGAATCATTGCAAAATGACGTGTGTTGTTTGCATTCACCATATTATAGTAACACCATTATAACACAAACTATAAAACCACATGGAAAATGTTTACTACAGATCATATTTTAATATTACTATATCATATATACATCATAACATGTTCTAAAGATATAGTTTTAACAATAATAGCCTGTTTTGATAGTTTTGCAGGCCAAAGTCATCTGACCCTAGCTGGTTACTTTTTATTTTAATTTGCTTTCAGTTAAACATGAGTTTAACTCAAACAGAAATCATGTTTTCCCTTGAGAATGACCTTTTTCTTTACACGTTGTGATGTTTAGCTATCCTTATTTCATTTTCCAGAGACCCTGCCTTGTATACCATGATGCATCCCTCATGTTAATTAACCACTTGCCTCTCTGATGTTTGTAATTTCTAATTTTGTTTTGAAAATCCAGGTTTAAGTGGGTCTTGTCATTTGATATCAATAAATTATTTACATTGATAAGCAGCTAAATACATACTGTTAACTGTACTGCAGCTAATAAAATGCCTTGCATTAGAAGGACAAGTTTTACTGATTGTGAAAGACCAGCATATGGTTCAAAACAGATTTGCACTTCACATTCTGACAGCATTTAAAACAGACAGATATTTTATAAAGGCACTTAGTAATGGGAAGAAATGGAATAAGTTACATACAACCATAAAAAACAGGAAACTCACCCAGTGTTTGATTCTTTGATGAGTTAAGATGGAAAATATGCCTATATTCCTAGATGCAATAAATTACCAGATTTCATATAACAGGGTGTATAGTCACAGAACTAACAAGTGTAGTTTCATCCAGTTTTTCAGCATGTTCCTCTTGGCACTTAGCCACAGGTGCTATGGAGATACTGCCATTCTGCTGTTCTCAGTGGCGGCTGGTGACTTCAAATCAAAGGGGGACTGCAGGAAATAGCTGAAAAGGTGGGGCCATCTAGAAAGGGATGGAACTATGCTAAAACAGCAAAAACTGGGACTTTAATGAAATACGCTGCGGTGGGTGCCAAACTGTCATTATAAGAGTCCAATCAAGACAAAATGAAGAGTAGAAGAAAAAAAATATTTTAATGCATTGGCTACATGACAGCTTAATTAATATCTAGATTGAAACAAAAAGGTTATGAGGCATGAAAAAATAAATTACTTTTTAAATACATTACTGGAATGCCAGTCAAAATCAACTATAAAAAAAACAAGCAGCACTCAATGCAAACCACTTCTCCTTGCACTGCAGTTCTAATCAGAATTTATATTTGGTTTTATAAAAGTACCAAGTAACATACCGAGGGTAGCAATCTCTGTGACACTCCCACTTGTAAAAATGTTTCTTATCCAAAAAAGAACTGCTGCCTGACAACTATCTACTTGTTTAATGGGGAAAACACGATCAAAGTAAAAAATGGACAGCAAACAAGAAACAAGCTCAAGATAAACTGCTTAAAGAATTACGTCACTGGTTATGGACCACACATGATAGGTTGACATTCTGTTTAGTTTACAGGTAAAGCCTGCAAGGATGACTGCAAGTCTCCAACAAATGTAATGAGCTTCTGAAAATACTGTAATCCTGTCCTTTATTACAAATACTGTCATATGCATTTCAATACCTAAGGCTTATATGCTATCTAGTTATATAAATACTCTCTGCATAGCAACAACAAAAAGGCTTTCAATGTTGGTAATTCTTTAACAGTATGCTTATTAAAGTTTACTTGCATCTTACAGTCTCAGACAAGCTTACCTGATGGTTATTAAAGCATTGCTACTTAACCACAGAGCAACATGCACTGCAACAACATGCATTTTCTGAATAAGAAGCATAAATCAACAGTATAAATATATGTCAGAAAACCAGAACATTCTGCAAAATCAAGGACAGATGAAAAGCCACTGTAGTACTTGTGTCTACTTTGGATGGGGGGATACTCTGCATACTTACATTGCATAACTGCTTCTTGCCTTGCTGGGACACATCCAGAGTCACTAGGTGGGGGAGTGGGGTGCAACAAGTATGTCACAATTTGAAATGTCTCTAGCTGACGGAGATGGCCCTGACACATTTGTCATACCTCTCAGCCTCAGAGCAAGAAATCTGGACAAAGCCATAAACAGAAGTAGGACAAAGACCCAAAAATAAGGATACTTTTTAAATATCACTCATAAACTTAAAAAGATAATAGAATAGTAGGTCTTCCATTAATATGAATTTTCTGAAGGGTATGAAATCTGAAACTCAAATGGCTGTCATTATTTTCTAACTTCAATCTTTAATGATTTGAAACTCATTTACCAGAAAACCACAATTTTATGAAAAACGGACCAAAAATGTGATGCAAAAATATAAAATAGCCACAAAAATACAGCTGAGAACCTGTCAAAGAAGGGACACTTTTTTAATAGTAATACTTTTAACTTGAGCAGCTGACAAAATAAGAGAATCTAAATGCATTTCTGAAATAAAAAAGTAATCTATAACTCTGATCATTACAATTATTTATTAATTGTAAACCCACCATGTTTGCCAAATTTGCCATTTTGTGGAGGGACTATTAGGGGGAGATCAACATTCAGGGACAGTTGAGAGGTTTGGATATACCTAATTCTATAAAGTGATTTATTTGCACGTACCTCTCAACCTATTAATGCAGGAAATCTGGACATGGCCAAATATATTGGGGGAACATACAAACATTACTAAAAATTGCTCTTGTATAAACTTAGACAGTTGACAGAATAACAGGTCTTGCTTTAGCATGCATTTTTCTGAAGGGTATAATGTCTGAAACTCAATGCCTGTCATTATTTAGTGACTTCATTCCTAAATGATTTGCCAGAAAACCTAAATTTTATGAGGAACCAACCAAAAATAAGAAGTAAAAATCTATTCATTCTGCAAAAATCTGGACAGTTGAGAGCTATAGTTCAGCTGGGACTTTTTGAGTTTGCCACCCTTCCCTCCCTCACAAAATCATGGTCGAATGGGGCCTCCCCCTGCAGCTATTCCATTGTCCCATTACTTGGCTATTTTGCCCCATTTACCATAAACACTGCAATTTGCATACTGCTTTACTTCTACGATGATTTGGATTTCATTTAAAAGTTTTATTTTACATTTTACAGCACAAGTACTAAAAGACATCTGCTAAACAAAGCAATGCAGTCTCACAATGAAAATAAACTTAGCATTAACACTTCTCTGCCCTTGAAACTGACATTCATTGAAACAGCATTAAAACCAACATTCAAAGAAAATAGATCTAGCCAGTGGCAGATGAAGATTAACTTTGGGCTGTTTTCAAATCGTAGGATCCTTGCACAGGAAACATACATGTGTTCTTTGATACAACCTTCCTGATTGTATTAAATTATATTCCTTGTATAATACAGTAGAGTTGTTAGAGGGTGTTTTAAATGCATTGTTTTGAACATTTTCCAAAAAACAATGAAACATAATGCATGCCCCAATAATGACAAAACTACATAATTCAGAACATTTCCATCATAAAAGTCTACTCAAACCTCTACAGTCCACCAGTATCACTAAATATGCACAATCTCTGGAGAAGTAAAATTCATCTAAATAATTCCACATTAAAGAGATCTGTAACTAATGAAGAGGTTGCTGCTAGCAAACAACTTTATATTTCATTGTTTCATCTACAAATAAAGTGCTTGTTGCTCTTGAGGAATAAATTGCCTATGTTACTTTTAAAAAATGATAAGCTAGTAATATCGCAATAGGAAATGGATGGCAAACTGATAATAGGTTCATCGTTACTAGGTATCTCTGCCAAAGAGGAGATTCTCAAGACTGCAGCATCCACCCCCTTTAAAAGTACAACCCAGTACAGTAATGCATCTATATACTGTGGGAGTAGAACATACAGCCTTCTGCGTCAAATGCAAGTACAATACCTGCTGTGCTATTAACAATGCAAGCAGATTTAGCATAAGCAGCACTAAACATCTCTTCAAGCTCTCAGCTCCTTGTAAAATCCACTCAACACTCAACTGAATCTCTCAACTTTGAAGCACAAGAAATCTGGAAACAGTCAAAGCCCAAAAACTAGCGGCACATTTTAGACATTGCTTGTATAATCTTGGAAGGTTGCTAGAATAAAATGCTATGTTACGACCATGCATTTCACTGGCAAGCCTTGGCCCCAGGACCCTGTGCACAGCAATTAGAGCAACATACCACTATGACAAATCAGCTGTTTTATGAAAGATAGGTAGACTGAAACTTAAATGGCTATCATTTAGTGAATTCAGTTCTCACCATAGCTCTCAATGTCTTAGCACAAGACACCTAGACAAAGTGAATAATGGGGGAATACAGCCCCCAAACATATTCAGTGAATTCAGTTCTCACCATAGCTCTCAACTTCTTAGCACAAAAAACCTGGACAAAGCCAATGATGAGGGAATACAGCCCCCAAAATAGGGACAAACTTCAAATACTGATGTTATAAACAGAGAATTGTTAGAATAAAAGGTTTTGTGTTACCATGTACTTTCTGAAGAATATGAAGTCTGAAATTCAAATGCCTGTCATTATTTAGTGAATTCAAAATTCAGAAAACCACAGATTTTATTAGGAACAGAACAAAAATATGAGGCAAAGATTTCACAAGTGGTGTTGGGTAGTGAATTTAAGCTCTTGTTACCTGTTCCCAGGGTACAGGGTTTGAGTCTAGCCACCAGGTATTATTAACTGGGGTATTTTACACACAGACACACACAGACACACCCACATACACTTTGGAGTTCAGTAAAAAAGCCCTAAAGCCCTGTTTCCACCAGCTTTGGAGTTCAGTAAAAAAAGCCTCATTTCCATGCCCTTCAATCCCATGACGTCTCCAAGACACACACACCTTGGCTTTGTTAAAATTAGTGCATATCTGATTTCTGCAGAGTCCATTACATTACAAGTTCAGCAGCTTCAGAGTTCAGTAAAAATAGCCCCGTTTCCAAGCTCTTCAGTCCCACAAAGTATTCAGTACAAGTTTCAGCCCTTCCTGCAGCTTCAGAGTTCAGTAAAATAAGCCCCGTGAGAGCAAAGTCCTTCCTCTTCTCGCGAGAGCTACCAATCTGCAGCTGTTGCAGTCTGGTCTTCTTCAAATCTATGCAGTTGCAAACTGCATAGACTTCTGGGTTCACTGTTGTCTGAATGCTGTCTAGCTAATCCGGACTGCTGGATTTTTGTGTGCATGCATGGAGCTCCAGGAATGCTGCTAACATGCATGAATGGAGTTCCGGACTTGCTTGTAGTTTTTTTATTTTGTTTTTCTTTTCTTTTTTTATTTTCATTTTATTTTCTTATACAGCTGGAGGGGCTGCAGTCCTGCAGTCCAGTATCATGAGCTGCCTCTGGCTGTTCTCTCTCAAAGACTGAGGATGTACTCATACTCTTTACATAGATGCATTAAGGCTATCTGCACTCTACACAAATGAGCTCAGTTAAGCTGTAATTCATTGAGGCCATTTATGCTAACACTCGATGGCCATGAAAGAGCCAAATCAAATTAAGTGAAAATGAGATGCAAATGAGAGATGATGTAAAATGGCATATGCTAATGAAGCATTCTCTAACCTATTTGTGATTCATAGTGGAATTTTCCCTCTCTTCTGTGCTGTCCTTAGATACGATATATAAAAAGGAGTTTCACTGATTCTATCTACTTTGTAATTTGTGAAATGGTGTCATTTGCTGCTACCCTTGCTATGTCCAGGTGTGAGTTGATTTTCTTGGACAAGCCAAAACTGTTTACATCTAGCAGTGCCCACTGGCCAATAAGACAGAGATATAGGTTCATAGGTTCATATGTTCATAGGTTGGTACTAGGCTATCAGCCCTAGGGCCTATACAAGACTAGCCATAGCAATTCCCTGGCTATTTCTTCCCACACTATTTACTTCCCTGGACCCCTGTCTAGCAGGGTGACTGACGTGATCCCCGGGGTGAATTTCCTTTCTCCCATCCAATCATCAAGGTTCCTTTTGAAGAGGGCCAAAGAGGTACTCTGCTTGACATGTATGGGCAGTCTATTCCAGAGTCTGGGGAGTCTCTGGGTCAGGAACCTATCCCTCCAGCATGTTTTGTTTACTGTGATGACAAGGTTTAGATCCCTGGAGCATGTGGCTCTGAGGGATTGGGATTTCTTTAAGTGTAGCATGTCCAACAGCTCTGGGTTTGACATGGCCTTGTATGTTAAGCAGAGATCGCCTCTGAGTAGACGATATGCGACAGAGTATAGCTGGGTTTTTTAATGCGGTCAGCATAGGGCATCTGCTTTAGGCATGTGATTCTTTTAGTGAGGGATTTCTGCGGACTTTCCAGTTGTTGCAGATGTCTTGAGAGGTACATACCAAATGGGGCATTGTATTCTATAATGGGTCAAATGAGGGATGAGCAGAGTGGGACAATGACCTCCTTTTTTCTGGATGAAAAGCCCTTAGTGATGAGATGTGCCATATAGAAGGATTTCCTGACTGTTTTGGCGATGTGGTTATCAAAGGTGAGACCACTGTCCACCTGTGTCCCTAAGTCTCTTATCACATTTTCGGTGTTTAGTGTACTGCCACCTATGTGATAATTCAAGGGTACATGTTTTTTCCCAAAGGGGATAACTATACATTTCTTGGCATTGAGATTGAGCCCATGGCTCTGGCACCAAGCATCGGTTTCTGTAAGGCCCTTTTGTAGAGTATCCACATTATTTGGGAATTCAATAATGGCTCCCAGTTTGCAGTCATCTGCAAACTTTGTTAGCCAGAGTCCCTTAGTGTTGGCCTGTACTTCAGAGAAGTAGATGCCAAACAAGAGCAGTCCCAGGACTGAACCCTAAGATACTCCACTTGTCACTTGTCTGGAGCTAGATTTGGAGTCGGCTACTTTTACAGTGTGGTTTCTGTCAGTAAGCCCATTGGCAACCCATTGGGTGATGTAGGGATCAATGCCCAGCTTAGTAAGTTTATCTATGATTCCAGAGTGGGGGATGGTGTCAAAGGCTTTGGCGAGGTCTAGATAGGCTGTGTGGACCATCTTACCCTTGTCCATGGCTCTGGAGACTGATTCGAAGAAGTTAATCAGGTTCAGGAGACAAAATCGGCCCTTCACGAACCCAAACTGGGTGGGGTCCATGTTTGAAGGTTGCCAATGTCTCCAAAGAATTACTCAGGAAGTTTTAACAGCCACTGAAACGTGACTTTGCAACTCACAACTCACCCCCTCAAAAAAAATTGCTTCCTTTTCTCCTCAAATCCCTGATAATACGCTCCATGGCTTTGCAGATAAGGCTTGTATGACTGATGGGATGGTAGTTTCTGGGATCCAAGATGGATACCCCCTTGTGGAGTGGGATAACTGTAGCTCTGCACCACTCAGTGGGCATGAAACCTGAGGTGAGGCTATGATTAAACATGACACTTAAGTGAGGGGCCAGTTCATATTGTAGTTCATGTAGTACACAGCCCGGGATGTCATCTGGTCCCATGGATGCTGTATTCTTAGCTTTGGAGAGTGCGTTTTTTACCTGTGTGGCTGTTATTACCAGAATTTGGCAATCTTCCGGTATTGAGATGGACCGTTTAGGGGGTGAGAGGGGGGTGAATTTGGCACTGAATCGATCTGCCAGGATATTGGCAATATCCTTGGGGTCAGAATATTTAATGCCATTCTGTTTTAGCTCAGAGCAGATATGAGCATTGCCATTTAGATTCTTGACATAGTTATAGAATGCCTTGTGGCTGTCTTTGGAATTTTTGGCAATTTTATTTTCATAACTAGCTTTGGAGGATTTTATGAGGGATCTCAGTTTCTTACTGAGGCTGGTAAGAAAGTTTTTTGCATCCTGGGATTTTCCTCTTTTCTGCAACAGTTTCTTCCTTTTGTTGTAAAGTTTGTTTATGGCAGGGGACCACCAGATTGGCTTCCTTTTTTGGAGGAGAGCATCTTGGTTCTATTTGGGATGGCACAATTCATGCATGAGTGGATGTGCTCGTACAGTGCCTTAGTGTAGGATTCAGCAGTCGAACTTTCAGTTTCCGTCTGCATGGGTGTCATGAAGTTTGTCACTTCTGACTTGAGTAGCATGAAGTTGGCTTTGGAGAAGTTTTTTATGGAGCTTTCCTTACTGGGGGGGTGAGGGTGGGATGTGGATGTTAAGGGTGATTAGTTTATGGTCAGACCTGACTAACGAGGGGGTGACCATAGGTGTGGAGCATCTATTTCCCATGTTGGTAATGACCAGGTCTAGGATATTGGAGCCCCTGGTGGGACTATGGATTAGTTGATCTAGGGCATTGGAATTTATGAATTCTAAGAACCGTTGGGCAGAGGTGCTGGTACATGAGTAGTTTTCCCAGTTAATGGCAGGGTAGTTAAAATCACCCAGTATTAGGGTGTTTGGTTCTATATTAATATTTTCCAGTATGTTTAGAAAGGTGTAGTGAGAATCTTGGGGCATGGTGGGGGATCTGTAGCAAGATACAATTTGGATTGCAGTCTTACCTAGTGTTAGTTGCACCTGTAGAATTTCAGACGCATTGTGTTGGGCAACTAGCCTGGTGGTGTGAATATCCTTGGTGAATATGGACACTCCTCCACCTTTAGTGTTTCGGTCCTGGTTTGGTGGCCGAAAAGTGTGGTAAGAGTTGTAGCCTGGTATTGCAGGGGTGCTCTCTGGAGCCTTGAACCAGGTCTCAGTTACTGCACAGATATCAATGTTCTCCATTTTTAAGAGTGCCTCGAGAGAGTGCATTTTGAGGTTTAGACGTCTAGCACTGAGTAGCATTACCTTCAGATTTTGCATGCTTGTACCTGTTATGGTGGTGATTTTGTCCTTTGAATTTTGCCTAAAAAAGGCACTATAGGGGTGGCAAGAGCCTTAGCCAGTAACCTGAATCCCAGGGGCGACAGGTGCAGACCATCTCTGGCAAACCATCGTGGTCTGTCGATCATGTCATCCCAGACAGACAGATACTGGATCCCATTTGAATGACACCAGAACCTTAGCCAGTTGTTGAAGTCAATCATTTTGTCCTTATATTGTGGTATCATTCTGGGTGAAGGCAGGATGCTACTCAGGGCTAGGGTCATACCTACGTGGGCCACATGATCCATGAGCTCTTCCATGTCTCTTTTCATGTAGTCCAGGGAGGTACGTCTCAAGTCATTCACTCCAACATGGACAATGACAAAGTCATATTTGTACTTGTTGTGGAGTGACTTGAGTGCATGCGTTATGTGGCGGATCCTGGCACCCGACAGGCAGCTGACTGTAATTTTCTCCTTGTTCAACCTGGTGAGTGGGACATCAGTGTGCCGGACTATAGAGTCACCTATGACTAAAGTGTTAAGTACGTTGTCTTGCCTTAGGGGCTGTTGCTGGGTGGCACACTGGTGTTGTGAGCTATGTGACATTTTGGTTGTGATTGATGTTTGTTTGCATTTCAGCTTCAGAGGTCCTTGTTGATTGGGCAGGTTACAGTTAAGGGCCTCCACATATCTGGGGACACATTGGCTATTTCACAGGCTTAGATACACTTACATAGCCAAACTGGAAGCAAAGCTCTCTCTACCCAAGAGTATGCACGAGAGAAGTTAGATGTGAAAGTAGGTAACTTAGGTTTTACCTGTTTAAAAAGTTAAGGTTTAGTGGAGAGTTACTATTTTTGAAACAGCAAGATGGATTGAAAGGGGTGGTTATTTTTGTATTCTCGTACTATGGAATACAGTAGGATGGCCAATAGCTGAAGGGGAGTGATTTCAAAAAATATAATTTTGTGATTACTCACACAAGCCAGTCAAAGCAGAGAGGAAAAGAGATATATGGTCAAATTAACATAAGAGGCAGGCAACTAGAAAGACAGTGGTATTTAACAAGACAACTGTAACTGCGTGGGAGGGTGGGGAAAATTTTCTGCCTGACTCAGAAGAGACAGAGCTGTGGTCTCTTTTGAAGTTTTAATATGCAGTTAAAGCAGAATGCAAGTAAAACACAAGGTAAAGAAAACAAACCACAGTATTCAAAATATAAAAAGGCAGTAAAGTAATACAAAATGCAACAAATAAAAGCAAACTAACCTTTCCTTCACAGCAAAGTGTAGCAGAGTCTGGATGAGCCTTTCTGGTAAAGGTAGAGGATAACTCATTACAGCTTTGTTAATCAGGAGATACTGGATAGGTTTTGGGTGGACAGGGGCATTATAAAGGTTTTAGTGAGTATGTATGGCCACCATAGGTGACTGAAAGAATGTGTAAACTTTCTAACCCTATAGATAGTAAGGTATGTATAGCCCTCTCTATACTTGCAGGGGGAGCATAGAGAGAGGGGGGGGGGAGAAAGAGAGAGAGAAACTTTGGGGACACATTGGGTATTTCACAGGCTTCTGCATCAAAGATACTGCAGCAGTTTGCAAATGTACTCTTGACACACATGTCGACCAATACATCTAGTTCCCTTTATCACCTCAGGTCCAAGCCAGAACTTTGTGTGCCTTCTATGGGGGCGGCATGTTTCTCCTGTGGTACTTGGTATGATAGATTGCACTCATATTGCAATTAGGGCTACTTCTGGTCCATGGGGGGAGAGAGGGATACCAATCCATCAATTGCCAGGTAGTGTATAATGCATGGAGTTGCATCACCAATGTCTTTACCCAGGATTCTGGCACTGCACATGATTCCCATATCTGCTGCACTAGCGCACTCTGCTGCCTCTTCCTGCATGGAAGGATTCCCAGTGGTCATCTTGTTGATGAGTGGAAAATTCTATTATATTGATGTAGCTTTTCATGGTAAAATGTAATACTGAATACTAAACCCCCTTTTCTTTTGTTTTGTTTACCCCCCCCCCTTTATTTTTGTCTTTCAGGTTTATAGGTAAGTACTAGGATATCGGTCTGTGGACTATTACAGGCCTAGGCAATAACGAGAGATCAGAATCAAATCCTGTACCTTGTATCTGTGAGGATAAGACCTTAACAATTTTGCCATTCCTTTCCTGGATATCCACTGGAGCCATAGCTCATGACACCAGTGAGAAATCCAAGTGGAGCTGCAGAAGACACCTAAAACACATCCCTGTCCCAGACCTGTATTGTCATTGAAAGAGTCTTTGCTCTACTGAAGAGTCAGTTTTAGTGCTTGGATGAGTTAGAGTTAGCACACCTGCTCCACCTTAGTAAGATATGCTAATATTAACCCTGCCCCTAACCCTAACTTGTAGATTACCTTAAAAAAAAACTTTCAGTAACACTACTACTATGCAAGACAGCTTGGGCACTCAACCCCCACCCACCCCCCACCCCAAACACACAAACACAATCTCTCTCTCTCTTACTACATCTAACCCCAACACACACACACACACACACACACACACACACACACACACACACACACACACACACACACACACATACTACTACTATGCAAGACAACTTGGGCGCTCACTCCCCCCCCCACACACACACACACACACATTCACTACATCCAACCCTAGCACACATGCAGTCATGTGACATACACACACACACACACACACACACACACACACACACACACACACACACACACACACACTCACTACACCTTCCTCTAGCACACATCCACTTATGTGCACACATGCACTGACACACACATTCACTACATCTAACCCCTAACACACACACACACACACACACACACACACACACACACACACACACACACACACACACACGCACACACACTCACTACACCTTCCTCTAGCACACATCCACTTATGTGCACACATGCACTGACACACACATTCACTACATCTATCCTCTCACACACACACACACACACACACACACACACACACACACACACACACACACACACACACACATACACACACACACACACACACACACACACAGACACACACAGGCATTCACTACGTCTAACCCCTAGCACACATGTACTCATGTGCACACACACACACACACACACACACACACACACTACCAAACACGTATCTTTGTTGACCAACTGAAACTAATCCAAATCAACATTTGCACACAGCTCACCAGTGTCACACAACGTGCTTCACCCAAGTCAGGTATGCAATACTGACACCCACCAGGTCGGGGAATATGCTCCTTCCCCAGGGACTGTGTGATCTCAGTGTTAGTATACATTAGTATTAATGGGTGAGAAAAGGGTTTCATTGGTACAGTCTTTCATATTTTGCTTTCTTGTGGTTCTGATAATACTATGAAGATTTGTTGAACAGGTACATCTTATTTTGAAGGAGTTTTATAGTTCTTCAATTAAACGTCTGATGAAAGCACTAATGTCAATTTTTTATGCCTCAAAAATTTCCTAACTTTTTGTATATTACACTACTACACGAATAATAGTGTGGCCTGTGGTATATTTAATCTTTAACTTACTTATGGATACGTGTTACAGATTGTTACCTGCTGTGTATCTGAAAATACATCCATTTGTTTATGAACATGAATCAGTGGTTTTCCAACGCTTCCATGACAGATATTGTCTTAGATAACCACAACTGTTTAAATAGGAATACTTGACCACAAAGCTTTGACTAATCTCAGGCATTCTGCCATGTAGGTCACATACACTCAGGCAACACAAGTTTCTTGTCTTATCCACTACCTTATTGGCTGACTTTGATCAAATATAGTGACATCTGCTGGTAAAGCACATGAAATTTCACTGCTGCAAAAATAAGAAATTCCCTAGCAAGCTGATCCAGGACAAGAATAAATTTAATAAAAAGTATTTTTAGATTATCCTCTAAAATCCTTCCATTGCCATTATTTATTGACACATCTTACTTTGAAATGGCAAATGATAAATGACATTTATTGCTAGTATCAACAGTGTACGGAATATATTGCTTAAATTGTTACATCTTCTGTGTTTAGTGCTTTGTGTTATATAATATATCTCTTGTATTATTTTCCATCATTCAATCCATTGTTCATGCTGCTGTGATTTAGGAAAAAAAAACATTGTTTTGTCTTGTTATTACCTGTATATTAACTGTGATGACTTCACCTGAACAGTGTCAGAAACCGGTCAGCTCTAGCGTACTACAGCAGTGAACAAAACATAAATAAGTGGACTTAGGTTACTGCCAGTCAACAGATATGTTTAAAATGCTGTTTTGTGCCTTCCTAAAACTAAGTATGAGTAAATTCATAATAACGACCTTGAAAATACCTGAAGAGAAATCTGAGTTTGTTTTTAACATACACAGACATAAAGGCTATCAAAATGTACTTGTTTACTTGGAGATTTACCAGAAGAAGAGAACAGAGGTTTAGATAACATAACTAGTCTTTTAACAACCTTTCTGGAAAACTAAGTTTAGAATGTTTTACTGTTTGGAAATGAATCTGAAAACATTTTACTTGGCACAAAATAAAACGATTTCTGTACATTTTCCTGTGTCATATTTGAAGCAGGTTCAGTAAGTGTTTGACAGGAAACCATTAACCCTGGAATGTGGCAGATTTACCTAAGTGATCCAAAGCACATACATCAACAATAATGAGCTCTATAAAAAGTCCAGATTAAAAATGTTTAAATTAACTCTCAGAACATGGTTTCCTGTCCTAAATACCAAAAACATTCTCAGCATTTTCAGAAAATGCACAGGAAATGAAATATCCCTATCCTACCCAGTCATATTTACCCAGCTGCCGAGAGTACCTGGAATTTGAAGCATTACCTGTCCAAAGTCCGTACGACTGAAGGAGCTGTTAGGCTGTACTGTTATGTATTTCATTTATTTTTCTTACATGTGCATAGAATGTTTTTTAAAAGGATTAAAGCCAACAT
Source organism: Protopterus annectens (assembly GCF_019279795.1). Lineage (NCBI taxonomy): Eukaryota > Metazoa > Chordata > Ceratodontiformes > Protopteridae > Protopterus > Protopterus annectens. Next base: position 867,810,592 of record NC_056725.1, on the reverse strand, counting down.
GCACTGGAAACAATCTCAGCTAGTATGCAGAAAGTGTGAAGATAATATAGACCACAAAACATGTCTGTTTAGCTTCAAGTGAAAATGTGAGTTGTCGTCCTAATGGATCCAGCTATTTGCCAGGAGGAAAGGGTTAACAGCATATCATAGGTATCCGATGGTAAGAGTAACATGATTAGATAAAAAAACACAAAATTGTATTATAGTCATCGCATGTTGCTGTGATACTGATATCCAACTTGTCATGGATCAATAATATGAAATATGTCACGTTCAGATGTTTTTAACTTTTCATAATACTGCTCTGAAGAAGTATTCAGCAGTGAGTACTACATTTCTATAATACTATTGTTTTTGACAAACAATCATATGAAATCGTTGAGTTCATTTTTTTTGCAATTGATTTGTTTTCAGTTTCAATCTAAAATAAGTTTAGTGGAGCTTGAATATCTGAAAGTGCGGTGTCTGCTAGCTATTGTGCTAGAGATTTTAGGAATATGCCAAAGGAAAGAGAAGCTGGCCTTTATATGTATAAATCAGACAGAGAACCACAAATATGGTCATGCGTTTGCATGTCCCCAAGGCACTTAGGCTACATGATGTATACCTGCTATATGATGTTGTTTTCATGTGCACCCCTCTAATTCCTTCACCAGGTGGTTTTACATAAATTATTGTATCCCTGCAGCATTCTTCCATAAGGTGGATGGAGATCTTGCAGATGATAAAATGCAGCAGGAATAACATAAACCAAGTAAGAAGAACAAAGTATATACACAAGTTGCCTAAACTACAAAGGAAAGCAAGGCTGGAAAAATGCATGTAAAAGAAAATGCACTATAGCAAAGGAGACACTTACATTATATGGTTATGATAAAAAATTTTGCTAAGCACATGCAGCTGTGACTCAGGCATACCTGCTTACAACATACATATAAGGCTGTAACCCATGAACTCAGCAGGGCACCTCTTCCACTTTAGTTACATCAGAGCTAATACATTACCCAGTCCATTTTCTGTAGTGTGCAGCTACTACAGGCACAGTTAATCTGAACAGTCAAGTCTTCAGAGTAAAGGAAGAAAATGTTCTCTTTCTTATGGTGCAGAAATGCAATGTCAGCTACTATCATCATTCAGTTATAGCACTTATTGTGTATTGATTTGACACTGATATCCAACTTGCCATAGATTATTAATACGAAATATGTCACATTCAGAAGTTTTTAACCTTGCATGCTGCTCTGAAGAAGTATTCAGCAGTGAGTGTTGCATTTCTCTAACATTGTTATAACTCAGCATGTGGTCTGGTCATCCTGCCATGTCTAAAGCACTTATTTACCTATCACACATTATTTACATTGTACCTTAACTGCTTGAACATAACATGCCTTAAGCTGTAATAAAGAAACATATCTTACGTTTTCATCATTGTAATGAAATAATGAACATAACTCTGTCATTTCTTGTACACAGTTGTAACCACTCAATGTGAATGAACTGCAAATGTAGCCGAGTAAAAACAAAGGTTAAAACTAAGCCATCACCCAATACAGACCCCACAATAACGGACTAACGACAAAATCAATTTACCCATTGTTATTAAGTTAAAAGTGATAGTGACCAGAACATCCAATCCCTGAATGTCAGGTGGAAAAAAAGCACATGTATCTATATATTTGTTCTCTACTTCCATTCAGTCTGGATCTTCCTTTATACTGCAAAGCCTGTGGACACTACATCCATCCCTGACTCTCATACTGCAGGAACCCTGTCACAAGGCCCAACTCCCAAATGTTCATAAGTTCATAGGTTCATACTAGGCTATCTGCCCTAGGGCATTTATAAGCCTAGCCAGAGTTGTGTGGCTTTCACCACCCCTTAGGTTGAAGAATACTATACCCATTAGTTTGCCGTGCCTCTGTCCAGCAGTGATACAGAGATGATCCCCGGGGTAAACCTACGATCTCCCATCCACTGGTCAAGATTCCTCTTGAACAGAGCCAGCAAGGTGCTCTGTCTCACATGGACCGGGATTCTGTTCCATAGCATAGGGAGTCTCTGGGTGATGAATCTGTCCCTCCAGCATGTCCTATTTATATCCGTGTTGAGGTTTAAGTCTCTTGCTCTTGTGGCTCTGGTGGATTTGGATTTTTTGAGGTGGAGCATGTCCATTAATTCCGGGTTGGACATGGCCTTGTATGTCAGGCACAGGTCACCTCTGAGCAGACAGTATGCGACTGAATAGAGCTGGAGTTTCTTCAGTCGGGGCAGCATATGGCATATTTTTGAGCCCCTTTATCCTTTTGGTGAGGAACTTTTGGGGTCTTTCCAATTGCTGCAGGTGTCGGGTAAGATACATTCCGAATGGGGCATTGTACTCAATCATTGGTCTGATAAGTGAAGAGTACAGGGGAACAATGACCTCCCTTGATCTGGATGTGAATCCCTTCATAATCAGGTGGGCAATGTAGTTATCCTAACCACTTTGGCAATGTGAGTGTCAAAAGAAAGGTTACTGTCAACTTGGGTCCCCAGGTCCCTGATAACCTCTTCTGTGCTTAATGGATTGCCACTTATGTGGTAACTTGGGGTTACCTTGTTTTTACCAAAGGGTATGACTATACATTTTTTGGTGTTTAGCTTAAGGCCATGGCTCTGGCACCAGTTATCCATTTCTATGAGACCTCTCTGAAGGATATCTGTGTCTGATGGATTTTCAACTATGGCGCCCAGTTTGCAGTCATCTGCAAACTTTGTCAGCCACAATCCTCCTATGTTTTCCTGCACTTCTGAAAAGTAGATGCCGAACAAGTGGGAGCCCAGGACTGAGCCCTGTGGGACACCGCTTGTGACCGGCTTGGAGTCTGACATGGCACCAGCAACTCTAATCCTGTGGGTTCTGTCCTTGAGCCAGTTTGCAACCCATCTTGTGACATATGGGTTTACATTTAAGCTGGTGAGCTTTTCTATGATACCCGAGTGGGGTATTGTGTCAAAAGCTTTTGCAAGGTCAAGGTAGGCAGGTAGGCTGTGTGAACTGCCTTACCCTCATCAATGGCCTTGGTGACTGTTTCAAAAAAGTCGACCAAGTTCAAGAGGCATGATCTGCCCTTGACAAAGCTGAATTGGGTAGGATCCAATGTCTGTAGGTCCCCTATGTCTTTATTTATGAGTTCCATTATGATCCTCTCCATAGCTTTGCAGACCAGGCTTGTTAAGCTTATGGGCGGTAATTACCAGGGTCCGTAGAAGCACCACCTTTGTGGAGTGGGATCACAGTTGCCGTACGCCACTCTTTGGGTACGTATCCTGTGGTAAGGCTAAGATTAAACAGCAGCCTTATGTGTGGGTTTAGTTCCTCATTGAGTTTGTGTAGCACACAGCCGGGGACACCATCCGGTCCCATTGATGCTGTGTTTTTAGCTTTAGAGAGAGCAGCTCTCACCTGGGCATTTGAGATGATTGGGAGGCTACACTCTGCTGGGATAGATATTTCTCTTTTTGGGGGGGAGGGAGGGGAGAAATTTTCACTGAACCTGTCTGCCAGTATGTTTGCAATGTCTGTGGCTTCAGTGATTTTTGTATCATTTTGGACTAATTCTGAGCATATCTGGGAATTTCCACCCAGATTTCTAACATAGCTAAAGGAGGCCTTATGATTGTCTTCTGAGTCCTTGGCGATTTTTCTCTCAAAGTTGGCCTTGGATGATTTTATAAGTGATCGTAGTTTTTTACTAGTATTGATCAGAGATGTCTTCCCTTTTAGGGATTTTGCTCTATCTTGTAGTAGTTTTCTCCTCTTGTTGTAAAGTTTGTTTATGGCTGGGGTCCACCAGATCGGGCGCTTGCCTTTGGTGGAAAGGGTCTTGATTTTATTTGGGATTGCTTGATCCATGCAATCCTGGAGGTGCTCGTAGAAAGCATTTGTAAGGGATTCAGCAGCGTGGGTTGTGGTTTCCAATGGCTCAGGGGCCTTGAAGGATACCACACCAGTCTTAAGAAGTGTGAAGTTGGCTTTTGAGAAGTTCTTCACTGTGATCTTTTTTGTTGGGGGTGGGGGCGGGATGTGGATCTCCAGTGAGATTAGTTTATGGTCTGATCTCACCAATGAGGGATATACTTCCAGTGTGGAGCATTTTGTCCCCATGTTTGTGATGATCAGGTCTAGTATATTTTCACCTCTTGTGGGAATGGTGACAAGTTGTTCCATAGCATTTGAGTTTATGAACTCCAGGAACCTTTGGGCTAGGGTATTGGGGCTTGAGTAATGTTCCCAGTCTATGTTTGGGTAGTTGAAGTCACCCAATATGATGGTGTTTGGAGAGACATTTATACTCTCCAGTGTCTTCAGGAAGGCTGTGTGGGGTTCCTGAGTTTGAGAGGGTGGCCTGTAACATGCTACAAACTGTAGAGCAGTTTTGCCTATGGTTAATTGCACCTGAATGGTCTCTGATGTTTCGTGAGTTGCCACCAGCCTGGAGGTGTGGGTATCCTTGATGAATATGGATACACCCCCTCCTTTTGTGGTACGGTCCGGGTTTTGGGGCCAGAACGCATGATATGAGGTAAAACCTGATAGTGCCGGTTGCTCTCAGGAGCCTTGAACCAGGTTTCAGTCACAGCACAGACATCGATGTTCTCCATACTGAGGAGGGCTTCGAGGGCGTGCATCTTGAAATTTAGACTTCTGGCATTGAGCAGCATTACCCTTAGTTTTTTTCCATTATTGTTTTCTAGGGCGGTGGGTTTAGAATTTGAGCCTTGTCTAAAAAGGCACTATGGGGTGGCAAGAGCCTTTGCCAATATCCGGAAACCCAGGGTGACAGGTGCAAGCCGTCCCTTGAAGCAGCGTGGCTTGTCAAGCATGTCATTCCAGGCAGACAGACATTGGATCCCCTTAGAATGACACCAGAAATTAAGCCAATTATTAAAACTGATCATTTTGTCTCTGTATTGTGGCATCATTCTTGGTGAAGGTAGGATACTGCTCAGGGTCAGGGTCATACCAGCCTGGGCTACATAATCTGAGAGCTCCTTTATGTCTCTTTTCATGTAGTCCAGGGAGGTACGTCTCAGGTCATTCACACCGGCATGGACAATGACTGAGTCATACTTGTACTTGCTGTGGAGTGACCTGAGTGCTTGTATTATGTGGCGGATTCTAGCGCCCGACAGGCAGCTTTCTGTGACCCTCTCCTTGTTCAGTCTGGTGAGTGGGACGTCAGTGCGTCCGACTATGGAGTCACCTATGACAAGTGTGTCTGGCATTGTGTTTGGCCTTAAGGGCTGTGACTGATTTGCACACTGACTTTGTGATCTATGTGTTGCTTGTGTTATGTCATGAGGTGGCAGTTGTTTGGGTGTCTGCTTTGGAGGCCTCTGCTGTTTTGGTAGATTTTTGATCAGTGCCTCCGAGTATGTCTTTGTGTGTTTATGTGTTTGATTTGTATTTGTGATAGTTCTATGTGAGACAGGGTTTATGATGTGTGTGGTTACCTTCTCCTCCTGTCTGGTTTTGCCAGTCCTGAGTTGAGAGAGCTCAGCCTCCAGTTTGGCTATATAGTTGCATCTCTCACATGTATTTGTGTTTTGTGGGAGGAGGAGAGGGTTGTCTGTATACATGAGGCAATTGTAACATTGCCTCAATATTCCCAGATTCACCAGCTGAGCAGGAGAGGATGCTAGCAACTGACTCTTTGACATGCTAGAAGAAATGAAAAAGTTTGCTGTGTAACTGAGTCAGAAAGGACCTATAGGGAAGTGGGTACTCAAGGGGGTTTTAAGCTAGTGAAGTACTTTGTATAATATAGAAGTGCTTTACCTGACTAAAAAATGCTTTAGGAACAAGTGCTGAGCTGAGAACTTTGTTACTGTGCAATAGCCTGTGGTCACTGAATCCAACCCTGACCTAGATAATGCAGGAGCCCTGCCACAAGGCCCAACACCCAAAAGTTTTCACTGAGAGCTTCGTCATTGTGCAATATATTATTATATTAGATTGTGGTCACTACATCAAATCTTAAAGCCCAACATCATAAGGCCCATCTTCTGAAAGTTTTCACTGAGAACTTTGTCATTATGCAATAGTCTGTGGTCACTACATGCAGGCCCTGATCCTGATATTGCAGGAGCTATACCACAAGGCCTAATTCCCAAAAGTTTTCCCTGAAAACATTGTCATTGTGTAATGTAAGCAAGTTTAGCATGAAAAGCCTTGATTTATATTAATTTTAACTAGCCAAATATTTGTCTGTAGTGTGTCAGAAATTGGCAGTAGTCATTGCACTCTTAGGACAAGTAACTAAGTTGACCACTGTCCCTTCTCTTGACCAACAAATTATGTTCTATATGGCAGTTATTTAGACTCACTAGCTTCCTGATTTCTGCATTTAGTAAATGAAAGAAGACCTGTTCTGCTTTGTTTCTCCTTGTTAATTTATTTCTGATGGCTATAAACAGATTGCTATTTGTAATAACTGCCCTGAGAGTGGCAAGATATTCGACCTAATCCTGGCCACACCTATCACATCTAGCATCAAGGCAATTCTCTGGCATACACTACTCTAACCCCACAATGATCAACCTCCAACCCTGCCTCCCTGTAATCTAACTTTTTCCACTATAAATGTTATAAGCATAAGAAATAAAGCTATTGAACTCCAATTATTTATTTATTTATTATTTATTGACATTTGTCACTATGCCTGGACTACCGAGCACAAGCCTGCTATTCCCACTATAATGGAAACTTGGCTTATACTCAACATAAACAACTCCAAAATTACACCCACTGGCTGTAATATAACTCATAATAACCATATACAGAGGAAACATGGTGACATTGCTTTAATATTTCCCAACAGTTACCATATTTCCATCCATCCACAACCCCTTTTTCCCTTTTTTTGCATATGGATTCTGGGTGTCACTTCAACAGTGACACTCATCTAGAGCCAAGGCTTACACCACCAGGTGGCCAGCCCTGCCACACTAGTTCATCCACATCACACACTTGCATGCATACTCATACCTATGGCCAGTTTAGAGTCCAGTCTACCTACTGCATCTCTTCTAATGTGGGAGAAAACCCATGGAGGACATGCAGACTCCACACAGAAGACACCCCAGCCAAGAATCGAACCAGGAAACCTCTTGCTGAAAAGAGATAATGCTACCAGATGTGCCACTGTGCTGCTGTAGATGTTGAGGAGTTAGAGGTTGTACCCAACCAATTAATAATGACATTGCTTAATCGTATATTTCTTGTGGGATTGTTATAAATATCCAGTGTAGGATATCATCTATTATAGTTGAATTGTCTCCAGGAGGGATGTAAAGGACAGTAATATATATTTTTTTTATTTTTATTTCCACCCTACAAAAAAAAATGACAAAATTCAGTTCAGCAGAGCTTCTTATTACTTTCTCAAAAATAAACAGATATAAACAAATAAGTATTATTGTCCTTTACATCCCTCCTAGAGACAATACAGCTATACTGGAAGATATCCTACACTGGATGTTTATAACAATTCCAGAAGAATACTAGGCAATATTAAAATCAGTTGGTTGGTTACAATGTCTAAATCCCTTACATCTAGCATGAACGTATACAGTTCCACACAATTAATTAATAGCCCCACACATGCAAGACATCAAATTACTTATTAAAATGGATCCTAGTATCAGACCCTAGCAAACTCACCACAGCAGGTACAATGTCAGACTCTCTCTGTGACCATCTCCCAGTCTTTACAACCAAACATCTCACATGTCCACTTTAACAGCACATTTACAGAACAGCACAAAACCTATCCAAGTTTAACTCAGGAATATTAATTACAACCCTATCATCTATAAACTAAAACAGCCAAAAATCCCTCCTCTTAGATGATTCTGTAAATTAATTCAGTACAACTTTCCTAAATATCCTAAATACTCTTGCACCTCCTAGAAGGAAAAGAATTAAAGTAAATAATCCAATCTGGTGTTCCAAAACAAACAGAATGCTAATGCAGGAAAAATAAACATGTGGAAAGAATGACAAAAATAAAAAACACTACAATGTCTTGAAAACTTCTGAATGCTCTGCCACCATACCAAAAAGCAAACAAAGGAAGACAAACATACACCATGATAACTTTCAGAACAGCAGTAAACACAACCCTAAAAACTCTGATCAACCATTAACGAAATTTTACATACTGGCCAAAAAGTCAACCCTAACCACTTTCCCAATAACCCACTAATCAAAACTGCAATAGAATTCAGCTATTATTTCTTAGATAGTACAGCATCCCTAATTAAGGATTCCCCAGCATCCAGTCCCAACCCAACAGCCAAATGTCACCACATCCAATTTCTCCTTCAAACCTATGCCCACATCCTGTACAAAAGTACTTTTAAACTAACTCAAACCATGTGCTACTTCAGCTGATGACCTTGCAAGTGGGTCCCTTGAAATAGCAGCCAATAGCATTGCCTATCCAGTCTCAATCATAAATAGTTCAATGCAGTAATCCCACATTCCAACTCTCTGGAAAAAAATCACAAATAATCCCTGTACACAAAGGTGGAAATTCAACATACGTTACTGATTTTGAGACCTATAGCAATGTTATCCCCCCTTCAAAACACTTGAAAAGTGTAGTCAGAAGCAATTTTCTAACCAATCTCCTGCAGGAACAGCTCCTATCTTTCACACAACATTATTTTTGTCCTTCGCATAGAACTAAATTCTAACCTTTACGGATACTGTCAATAAAGCCAGAAATACCAACAAACTAGTCTCCTTCCTATTTTTAGATGTTTTTAAAGCCTCTGACACAGTTTGTCACTGCAAACATCTACTTCATATGTTGTCACTATGTCTGTCTCAGCCTACCCTTCTAAAAGCTACCTGTTGCAGTCACCACAGTTATACCTTAAGGCGCTATCCTTGGTCCCCTTCTTTATAGCATTCTCACTAACACTTTCCACATATCCACACAACAGGCATCTCTAATACAATGAACAGACGGCTCCACACTCACGTGCACATCTGACAACATGAAACATCTCCAAAGAATTACTCAGGAAGTTTTAACAGCCACTGAAACATGACTTTGCAACTCACAACTCACCCCCTCAAAAAATTGCTTCCTTTTCTCCCCAAATCCCTCTCTAATGAAAAAAAAATATAAAGTCCTCTCACTTAACAGTACAACCATTGAAGTCACTTCTCATAGCAAATTATTAGGGACAATAGAGGGTGATAATCTTAAATATGACCTATGTGTACAAAATTGCACAAAACAAAAAGTCTCAGCAAAAACTAGGGATGCTTAACAGAACCAAAAACTCATCAAACTTCATCAGATGAGGAGCTGAAAGCACAACTGTAAGTGGTCAAAACTTTCTCAGATGATATAAAAATGTCATTTGGTCTTAATAAATGTGCAAAAGCAACATTTAAAGCAGAAAAGCTGCAGCACTAAGAAAATATCAGTCTGGGAGTGGAATGTGATAAAAAGGAACATGCACAGGAGGTACTGAATAAATATTTGGGAATTGATGAAGGATTGACATTAAAACATAAAGAAATGTGAAGAAAACTCAGTAAAGAATATTTTTTAATTCTAAAATTAATATTGAAAACAGCCCTAACATCTTGGAACAAAGACCAGACTATAAACCAATTTGATCTTCCTGTTCTAACTTACAGTTTTGGGGTAATTGACTGGCACCAAAAGGTACTGGATCAGTTGGACAGGAAAACAAGAAAAATGTATCACGCTTATCAAATGATATATAAAAATCAGTGTATTATAAGATTACAGATCACTCACTCTGAAGGAAGTATGGGCTTTCTCAAAATTGATGACGTACAGATCTCCAATCATAGGACTGCATACATATCTGCTGACCTTAACAGATCCAATCATAGTGAAAGTTTTGAAAGATGGAGTGAACAAATCTTATATGACTTCCCTGCTTAGTTTATCAGAAGCATATGAGTGCCAAGCGGTAATGGAAACCAAACCAAAGGCAGAGAAAAATCTGGCAGCAGCTGAACATGCCAAAAAGCAAAATAAAGAATGCAAGAAGTAGGATCAGATGAAAAGGCAAGAAATGTGGAAAAGGCATAAGTATAATTGCAAGTACAGGAAACTCCTAGAACAACCTCATGTCAATCAGTATCTGACAAAGGAATAGTTAAGGAGAGTTGAATTTAAACCAAAAGGTGAAAGGTTAATATTAGGGGTCCAGGTTAGTGGGCTACATACATGTTAGTTTACAAAGTCCAATGAATATATGAGAGAAAGAGACAAATGCAGGATCTGTAAAACAGGCCTGGAAACAGTTGCACATTTTGTTGTTGGGTTTGATGCACTAATGGCAGAGAGTCTGTTTACTAAAAGGCATAATAATGTGGCAAGACTGTTGCACTGGGGGTTCTGTAACATTACAACATTGAAGTAGCTGAGGAGCATTGGAAACATGAGCTAAAAAGCATTGCAGAGAACTATGAAGTTTATGTCACATGGGATTACTCATTTTCTAACAGTTCAAAAATAGATGGTAGAAAACCAGGCATAGTAGTCCATGAAAAGAAGACACAAGTAGCACAGATCATTGAAATTGCTAGATCCAGTGATTACAGTGTCTAATGTACAGAGAAAGACAAAGTCATAAAATACCAGGATTTGCAGGCAGAAATGAAGGCAATGTGTCAGAAGGATACACAGACAGTTCCAATAGTAGTAGGAGAAATGGGTCTCAAAAAAAGAATTTACAATCATATTTGGATATGCTACCAATAAAAAAACTTGCCACTACTTACGTCTCTTCATTACTTTATGGTACTCCCATTATTATAAACCTCTAGGCATCACAAAAAATGAACTATGGTATAACTTGGCTAAATTTACAGCAAATACCCCTTTCTGAACACATCACTATGTAGCACTAAAAAGCCTAAATTGGTTAGAATTATCCCCCATTAACTAACATATATGCAGCTTAACACCTATAAAATTATCCGACATCCAGCTGCTTCTCCAGCACTAAATACCATTCTACACAGCTATGGTTCTACTCTGTCATTATGATCCAATGACCAAAAACTCCTCTCTGTCCACAAACCTATCAAATCTGCTGGGCATGTTCTGTCTTCATACCATGTTGCTAAGGAATGGAACTCCTTACCTGTAATCATCAGGTCAATACCCTCCCTTCAGTCCTTTAAAACTATTCTGAAATACTTTCTAGCCAAATTCTAGTTCAGTTCAAGCTCAACCCCAGAATAAACTGTATCACTAAATATGAACAAGTGACTGTTCATACCTTGCACATCTGCACTGTCCCTTCCAACTCTCTATTACAGTTCATGTTTCTATTATGATAACATAACTTTAATTGCTCTATAAACTGGTTAAAATTTCTCTTCACATTGTCTAATTTGGTATAATTATTTAAAGTGCAGATTTTGCATTATTTTTGAAGATTGTAAAATTGCTGTTCTTAAAACATCTTTGTCATTCTTTGTAAATTTTCTTCCCAGGCCTCCAAAGAAGATGAACATCTACCCACTTCCTCTTTTATGGTAATCAAATGTCAATAAATTAAATAAATAAATCTGCTATATGTATTTTTTATGTGTTTAGTCTAAATTATTAAAATAATGGTCCTGTCTCATTTCCTGCACCATTTACTTACATCCTAATTTGAATTTACCACTGAATATTGGGAACACCGCATTACAGTCTTCTTCTCTATACCAAAAGACATACTTTGACTCTTCAGAACCGGATCCCGTGTTGAAGAAGGGAAATGAAATTATTTTCTTATAGCACTTTGACAAATAATCACCTCCCATGTCCTAATATGTTAAGCCCATATATTTAAGCTGTTGGCTATGAATTCTGCACTCCTTACATACAGCACTGCCTTTGGACATTTCATTCCCAGTCATTGCCATGTAACACTGTGAAATTGATTTTTAAGATCAAACTGTACATTGAAGGGGTACTTTGTGATGGAATCCTTAAGATGGCTAGTGTGAAAATTCTGCCCCAAATTATTGCTTGCCACTGTTATGAGAATATGTTTAATCTGGTGTATCTTTATTTGTAAACCTACAACTTTTAATATGTAGTACCAGTATTTTAATGCGCCATTCATTAAACCCCCATTGTGATTTACCACATTGTTAGAACAAGGTTCCATAATGAACTGCAATTTTCCATAACAAAGGAGAAATGAGTACATTATAACAGCTGTCTCACACTTCTATGATGTTAAACTACACAAGGTGCCATCTGGTTGACTTCAGTTTAGCAAACGGGAGCTAACTGATCATTGTAAGGAAATCATTACTGGTGTCATTTTGGTGCAGTAATTCCACTGTTTTGGCAGAAGTATCCCTTCCTTGTGTATAAACATACATATAAATATTCCAAGTATGGGCATTAATGCCATTCTAGCCTGCCAGTATACCAAAACAGTTGCTCTCAGAGTATGTGTCCAGGCTGCTCTTAAAAATATATAAACTAGTGCTTGCTTTAATGTACTTCTGAAGTCTTTTCCATGCTCTCAGAGAACAAATTAGTGTACTTCTCATTCCTATAGTATCTTCTATGCAGGTTGTCTGATGCTTCTGTACCTCTTAATAATACCAAAAATTCCTAGAGGTAGTTATCTCTAAATGTCCTATATACCTGAATAAGATCTCCTCTAAAATATCTATATGAGACACTGTAGAAGTTCAGGTATTTTAGTCTTTCGCAATAACTTAAATGTTCACATCCATGGATGCCATTGGTACATTTCTGCTGTGCTCTTTCCAGCTTATTCATGCTTGTTTTCTTACAAGGTGTCCGTATTATTCCATACTCACGTTTGGGTCAAATGTAGCTAACAAACGATGATTTCATCATTTCTGATATGCTAGACTTTATAAATCTTTTTATATCACTTATAGTTCTATAATTATCGTTAACCAATTAGAAAAACTCAAAGCTGGATCTATCCATATATCCAGGTCGCTAAACGAACATACAGTTTCAATCACTGTCTACTGTATAAAATGTCCACCTTTCAGTTTATATCTCCCAAATCTATTATGCTTAGTTTTTGATGTATTTATCAGCATATTATTCTCCTGTGCCCAAATGGTCAATTTAGTCAAGTTTTTCTGCAGATATACCCTATTTTTAACACGTGTATTCAGTTTACCCAATTTCAAGTCATCTGTATACAGACTGTCGAACACCTCAGATGAAAAAGTTAAGTCTGAAAGATATAATTTAAACTAGCATGAGCCTAGGACAGAGCCCTGTGGGACATTCTGACAGTAACCAAAATTTCACCTGTCCAATTGCTGCATGATGCTTGCCATGTCCTATTAGTAAGCCATGCAGCTATCCATCTTATCAACAGTATATCAATACCTAGTTGTTCTAATTTATTAATCATTTTGTTCTGTATGACCTTGTCAAATGCAGAAGTTAAATTTATATAAATTACATCACAGCACAATTTTTTATTCATAGCTATTATATTTTTATAGAACATTATGTTACAGGTGGTAACAGATCGATTTTCAACATATGCATGCTGATATATGGTTTCAAGTCCAAACCTTTCCAATTCAATGTGACTGTGCAGTTGATATAAATAAATTCAGGAATGTGTTGGGCTTATTTCCAAAAGAGGGGTGTAGGGATTGTTAATTCCACCCAAAATGTTTCTGTTTCATCTAAAATTATAATTTGGACAAGAATTCTTAAATTTCAATATTGTAGTTCATTAGCAGTTACTGTAAGATGGAGTGTTGAACATGATGAAGTATTTATAAGCTCTAAAGTTAAAAGTGCATATTCAGTTTTTCAAACTGATAGTTGTAAAGCCCTTTTTTGTATTAAAAAAAAAAACTGATAAAATGTTAACTTCTGCACCAAATGTCATGACTGCAGCAGGACTGCTTTTAATCCTTCTTTTTCTAGATGTCATCCATGGGTCCTTGCCACATGAATTATTTTGCCACCAATGTGCAATTCTGTCCTAAATCATTGTTATATGCAACAACTACAGATTTATCTTCATGGATCCAGAAACACAACAAGAGTGGAAAAAAATATCAAGGAATGTGATGAGATTTATTTTATTTTATTCATTTGTTTACTGAGGGGGACACTGGTCTTGATGGACCAATTTCAAAATCAGCTAGGTGCATATAACCAGTGGAGAAGGATATCTAGTTATATGTGCATGCAATCATAAACAATTTATACAAGCAACAACAAGGCAGATTGTTACCCAGAGTAAGTAACTTTCAGGAAACATATTTATCCAAAAGGTACTTTTTGTTCCTATAATGTATTAATTTACTAAATGTGTAAACTGGATGAATGCAGTTATAGTTAGGACAGAAATGATACTGGAAGAAGGAGATACTGTAGATGGGGGAGCTGTGTAGGGGATAAAGAACATTCAGTCATTTAAAAAGGTGTTTTAGTATGAGTATTGGCCCTAGATGATTGCCAGTTTTAATATGATATCCTGAACCTCATGTGCAAAATGGGAAAAAGGGGTCTATGGATGGTTGAATGGATTGGAGTTTGAGATTTGTATAATTAGGTATTGACAATTCTATGGAAACATTTGCAGTCAGTTTGTCTAAGAAGGAACATGGTAGATCATTGTGGGAACTGCTAAATTAAGGGATAGACTTAGTGTCTTCTGGAATGAATTCCCATATTTTTGGCGCAAATAAGGGGAATGTTTGTTCTGTGCCTTTTAAGGTTTGAGAAGAGAGTATATAAACATGGTATGGAGCTGGGTAGGGATCTGGGATTTTATGATGGTAGGCTTCTTTCTGGGTCTCTTAGAGCAAGATGTGGGAAGCTTGGCTCAATGATAAATTTATATAAAAGAAATCTGAGTAGATGTATGCTTCACTGAGAGACGGGAAGTCATTTAGCTATGGAAAGGGTAAGGCATCTGTGTTCCTATTTAGGAGATAAAGTGATGAATCAGCAAATGTTGCTGGTAGTGATTTGCAAAGTGCATTGAGTTTTAGCAGAGGTGAGAGGAAGGCCATATTCTAACTGGGGATGCAGAACTCCTTTTGCAATAGCTGCTCTTGTTGTCAGGCTGAGACAATGTGATCTTTTCCATGTAAAAAAGAGACATTTGACTTGGCTTTAATGCTCTCAATATAGTGTTGAAAGCTTAGATATGGATCAAATTATATCTCAAGGTATCTATAGTAGGAAACTGTTTCAAGGGTGCTGTTTTGGCTGAGACATATGGCCCACTGAGCTTTTGGGGGTACCAAACAGATTAGCATTTGCATTATTACAATGAAGGCTAAGTTTGTGTGAGTCTAGACAGTTTTTAGAGAGCTTGCGTCTTTCTCTAATTGTGCCTTAGTGATGACAGGAGAGGGATCAGACTTGTAAATATCCATGTTGTTAGGATATAACATTATTTGAAAGAAGTGGCTATTGAGAGGTATGTTGTTTATGAAGAAAGCAATGAAGATGAGTGATAGGATGGATGCTTGGGTAAGACCTGCTATGGGTGAGAAGGAAGTGCCAGTTTATACTTTAAAGGAGGTATTGTCTAAGTCATTGTTAAACCATAATACTGTATGAGCACTTACAGTAGCTGAGAGGAGAGTGCTGAGGGTAAGATCATGGTTAACAGAGTCAAAGACTTTAGAGAGGTCTACAAAAACTGCACCTGTTAAATGGTCTTTGTTTCTGTTAGATGAAGAATGTCATCTGTTAAGCTGTACAAGGCAGTTATAGTGATTTGACTATCAAAATATTGCCTTGTAGAATTGCTAGCTAATGGCTTTAAATCTGAGGCACAAAACTGATACTGCATGGAAGCCGGAGGTCCAGCAAAATACCACTCATTGAGATGTGTCCTTGTTAAACTTATCCTGGCTTCTAATCACTGGCCACTGGCTAGTGTGAGACCAGAGGAAGACAGAGACTGAAGTGTTAGCTGAGCTACCACTTGTTAGCGTGAGATAAACAAAAAGTGAACTATTACCTGCTTTACTTTGTTATAGTGAAAAAACCTGAAAAGAAAGAAATAAAGAAATGTCTGTTTTAATACTGTGCATGTAATGATAGCCACTAACTCAGGCAATAACAGCGGGAGCAATTTAATTTGAGATTATAAACACAAATGCTCACTCCAGTGAGCCCAAGAAGAAAAAAGCAAAAATTTTTTTTTTTCCATTAAAGTAGCCCCAAGAATGTCTGTCCATAATAAACTATCACAGTCATTTGTTTAATTAACAACTCTTGTATTTCTACCTGTGATATTACTTGGAATGTACATTCTTCTGGTTTGAGTTCTTTCTGTAATAAATATAATTTTATAGAAACATTTGCTGCTTCTCTTAACTACATCTGGTGGATGCAGGGGATAGGTGGCTTAAATTGATTAAACCAGTTGTTGTCTTAATAAGACTGATTGTTAATCCTCACCACCACCACCACCACCACAAAACATCAGTATTATAGAAGGAAGGAAAGAAATACAATTATAATACAACAGCTCCCTCAGACTCTTGGTATCACTGATGAAGAAATGGTAGTATAACCAAGTCAACGGCCCAGCCAAGGTCAGCACCCCCCCCCCCAAAGCCTCTTTGTTCTGACAAAAGTCAGTGAAGCAGAACTGAAGAAGAATTGTGGCATCGTAAAACAGCATGTGTGAAGACTATAGAACAGATATGTAGTTGAACCAGACATAGAAATAAGGTACATTAGGAAAGCTGGGGGTAGGATGCTGAAGTCTGGGAAGTTATTAAAAGAAAGAAGGACAGTAGGAAGACGTGGGAGACAGAAAAGACAGATCAGACAAGGAATATTGATTAGCTAACAAAGACGACACAAAAGCAGTTGCAGTGGCAAATAATAAGGTGTTAAAGAAACTTTTACCAGCTTCTAGAAAATGACTCAGCAGATAGGACAAAGACACTGTATCAGGCTGAAAGACAATCATGGAAAGTTAAAGAAGATAGTCAGCAGATACTATTCACTCACAGGAGTATAAGGACAATTAAAAAAAGGTCAAACTTTACCAGAGCGCATATCAGTAACCATGGTGTAAATATTCTCTAAGGATTCCTGACTATATCCTCTTGCAAGTAGATCACCCTTAAGACATAACATAGCTTCTTTAAATTGTTCTTCATCTGTATGTAATCTAGACATGTGCAAATACTGTCCTTTGGCAAAATTCTTAAAAATGTGCTTCGGATGCATACTATTAAAATGCAGTAATGCATTTTTCCTACAGGTTTTCCTAAAAAGTGAACTAGATAAAGCACCATCAATCAATGTAACTTTATTATCTAAAAATTCAATACATGTTCGTGAATGATTCACAACAAATCTAAAACGGCTACTAGTAGATTCAAGATATTGTACAAATCTCAGTAGATCTGATTCTATACCATGCCATAAAATAAAAATATCATCCATGAAACGCTTATAATACAAAAGGTGTATAGAAAATTCATGCTGCGATAGGACTGTCATGCGCTCCCTGTCAGCCAACACAAGGTTGGCATAACTGTTAGCGCATGGAGTACCCATTGCAACACCAACCCTTTGTCTGTAAACAACATCACTGAATAAAAAACAATATTACAAAGCACCATTTCCATTAGTGTACCAATACAATCCATCAATTCTAATGAATAATCAACATTTTCCAATAAGAACAAAGGACAGTATTTGTGCATGTCTAGATTGCATACAGATGAAGAACAATTTAAAGACACTATGTTATGTCTTAAGGGCGATCTACTTGCTAGAGGATATAGTCAGGAATCCTTAGAGAATAGTTGCACCATGGTTACTGATATTCACTCTGGTAAAGGTCAACCTTTTTTAAATGTCCTTATACTCCTGTTAAGGTAATTTATTATATACTGCTTCTACCAATGTTAGACTGTCATTAACATATGGAAATAATATGCATCAAGTATGTGACATTGTGAAGAAATATTGGTCTCTTTTGCTTTCAGATGATAAAATTAAGGGGATTGTGGGTGTGAAACCAAGTTATATTTTTAAAAACAATCTCTCTCTCTTATGTTATAAATCTACTCAGCTACCACAACCTTTGTTTGAACACTTAGGTACTTATCCTTGTAGGCACTGTAAAACGTGCATGTTTATATCCTCTATACATGAGTTTCAGCATCCTGTCGTTAACTTTGTATTTAAACCTTGCTTTTATGCTGATTGTAGATCCAAAGGATTGATTTATTTAGCTAAGTGTAGGTTATGTACATCTTTCTATATAGGCAAAACTGTCAGGATGTTGAAAGAGTGCATCCTGCAGCATGCAGGAAATATTAGGCGACTAAATATATTAAATGCCCTGGCAAAGCATGTATCTTCTGCACCTGGGCACTATTTAATGTTTAATGTTTTACAGTTAGTACGTATGAGTAAAAGAAAAGATGATTATAGCAATAAGTTGGAGAATGCAGAGGCTAAATGGATTGTGAAAATACAGGCAGATAAACTGCCAGGAATTAATGCTGCTGTACCCTTAAAACCGATCTTGAAGAAGAGAAGCATACATTAGTAATTGTTGCTGTCCTTTGGTTGGTTGATTAATTATTGTTTTATTATATAATACATACACCTGCGATGTTTTATGGATCTGAAGAAGCACTATGTGTGAAAGTGCTTATCCTTTGCATTAAAAGTTTTTTTATTTTATCAGCTTTGGTGGACGCTTGGTTTTTGGGTTGTTTGATAGATTATGTCATAGATGGTTGTTTAAAGTGAGAACAGATGTCTCTCATTTTCAAGTTTTCTAGCAGTTTTTCTTGAAACTCTTCCTGTGTGGGACAGTTATAAATATCATTTGGAAGTGAGTCCCATAATGTAATCCCTAGAATTCAGAGTCTGTGGTGGTAATGCGGCAACAGTTCTTAATAAAAGAGATGCATGGTGTGCATGATACCGCAGTTAATCTGGTGTGAATTTTAATGATAATCTTTGCTGAGTGGGTGCATGTGTCATTATATTGGGTTGTGCACAAGGATAATAAGGAGAGGATCAATACTTTAACAAGGAGCCAGTTAGTATGACTAAGAGGGAAGCCATAGTATTCAGACGGAGGTGAGAGGTGGATAAAGTGCCAAATTACATTGGATAAGAGTTTGTGGGCTTGAGCATTATTTTTAGACAATGGTTGTTCTACTTTCTGACGTAAGGAAGTAGAATATTTTGTTGTAGCCATAAAGAGATGAGTTTGATTCTTAGATCTTATGCTCCTGATGTGCTAGGTCATATTTAATCATGAACCAAGTATGAGACCTACCCTCAGATTCAGAAAGGGCTACCACCAGCAGTAGGCCTAACTAGGATGTTATACTCAAGTGATGGC